>NC_057802.1:119703633-119993746 GCF_018294505.1 Triticum aestivum | reverse complement strand
CGGCAACACCAAAGGTATATGTGATATACATGTAATTGATGTGTACCTTACCAGTACTCGTAGTAGCTCCTGGGTATTTGATACCGGTGCGGTTGCTCATATTTGTAACTCAAAACAGGAGTTGCGGAATAAGCGGAGACTGGCGAAGGACGAGGTGACGATGCGCGTCGGGAATGGTTCCAAGGTCGATGTGATCGCCGTCGGCACGCTACCTCTGCATTTACCTACGGGATTAGTTTTAAACCTCAATAATTGTTATTTAGTGCCAGCTTTGAGCATGAACATTGTATCTGGATCTCGTTTAATTCGAGATGGCTACTCATTTAAATCCGAGAATAATGGTTGTTCTATTTATATGAGAGATATGTTTTATGGTCATGCCCCGCTGGTCAATGGTTTATTCTTGATGAATCTCGAACGTGATGTTACACATATTCATAGTGTGAATACCAAAAGATGTAAAATTGATAACGATAGTCCCACATACTTGTGGCACTGCCGCCTTGGTCACATTGGTGTCAAACGCATGAAGAAACTCCATGCAGATGGACTTTTGGAGTCTCTTGATTACGAATCATTTGACACGTGCGAACCATGCCTCATGGGTAAGATGACCAAGACTCCGTTCTCCGGAACAATGGAGCGAGCAACCAACTTATTGGAAATCATACATGCTGATGTGTGCGGTCCAATGAGTGTTGAGGCTCGCGGTGGCTATCGTTATGTTCTCACTCTCACTGATGACTTAAGTAGATATGGGTATGTCTACCTAATGAAACACAAGTCTGAGACCTTTGAAAAGTTCAAGGAATTTCAGAGTGAGGTTGAGAATCAACGTGACAGAAAAATAAAGTTCTTACGATCAAATCGTGGAGGAGAATATTTAAGTCACGAATTTGGTACGCACTTAAGGAAATGTGGAATCGTTTCACAACTCATGCCGCCTGGAACACCACAACGAAATGGTGTGTCCGAACGTCGTAATCTCACTCTATTGGATATGGTGCGATCTATGATGTCTCTTACCGATCTACCGCTCTCATTTTGGGGCTATGCTTTAGAGACTGCCGCATTCACTTTAAATAGGGCTCCGTCGAAATCTGTTGAGACGACACCGTATGAATTATGGTTTGGGAAGAAACCTAAGCTGTCGTTTCTAAAAGTTTGGGGATGCGATGCTTATGTCAAGAAACTTCAACCTGAAAAGCTCGAACCCAAGTCGGAAAAATGTGTCTTCATAGGATACCCTAAGGAAACCATTGGGTATACCTTCTACCTCAGATCCGAAGGCAAGATCTTTGTTGCCAAGAACGGGTCCTTTCTAGAGAAAGAGTTTCTCTCGAAAGAATTAAGTGGGAGGAAAGTGGAACTTGATGAGGTGATAGTCACCCCTTCCGAGCCGGAAAGAAGCGCAGCGCGGGAAGATGTTCCTGTGGTGCCTACACTGACTGGGGAGGAAGTTAATGATGATGATCATGAAGCTTCGGATCAAGTTACTGCTGAACTTCGTAGGTCCACAAGGACACGTTCCGCACCAGAGTGGTACGGCAACCCTGTCCTGGAAATCATGTTGTTAGACAACGGTGAACCTTCGAACCATGAAGAAGCGATGGTGGGCCCGGATTCCGACAAATGGCTAGAAGCCATGAAATCCGAGATAGGATCCATGTATGAAAACGAAGTATGGACTTTGACTGACTTGCCCGATGATAGGCTAGCCATAGAAAATAAATGGATCTTTAAGAAGAAGACAGACGCGGATGGTAATGTGACCATCTATAAGGCTCGACTTGTCGCTAAGGGTTATCGACAAGTTCAAGGGGTTGACTACGATGAGACTTTCTCACCCGTAGCGAAGCTGAAGTCCGTCCAAATCATGTTAGCAATTGCCGCATTCTATGATTATGAGATATGGCCAATGGACGTCAAAACGGCATTCCTTAACGGCTTTCTTAAGGAAGAATTGTATATGATGCAGCCGGAAGGTTTTGTCGATCCTAAGAATGCTAACAAGGTATGCAAGCTCCAGCGCTCTATCTATGGGCTGGTGCAGGCATCTCGGAGTTCGAACATTCGATTTGATGAGATGATCAAAGAGTTTGGATTTACACAGACTTATGGAGAAGCCTGTGTTTACAAGAAAGTGAGTGGGAGCTCTGTAGCATTTCTCTTATTATATGTGGATGACATACTATTGATGGGAAATGATATAGAATTCTTGGACAGTATAAAGGCCTATTTGAATAAGTGTTTTTCAATGAAGGACCTTGGAGAAGCTGCTTATATATTAGGCATCAAGATCTATAGACATAGATCAAGACGCCTCATTGGTCTTTCACAGAGTACGTACCTTGACAAAATATTGAAGAAGTTCAATATGGATCAGTCCAAGAAGGGGTTCTTGCCTGTATTGCAAGGTGTGCAATTGAGCACGGCTCAATGCCTGACCACGGCAGAAGATAGAGAAAAGATGAGTGTCATCCCCTATGCCTCGGCCATAGGGTCTATTATGTATGCCATGCTGTGTACCAGACCTGATGTAAACCTTGCCGTAAGTTTGGTAGGAAGGTACCAAAGTAATCCTGGCATGGAACACTGGACAGCGGTCAAGAATATCCTGAAGTACCTGAAGAGGACTAAGGATATGTTTCTCGTTTATGGAGGTGACGAAGAGCTCGTCGTAAAGGGTTACGTCGACGCTAGCTTCGACACAGATCTGGATGACTCGAAGTCACAAACTGGATATGTGTATATTTTGAATGGAGGGGCAGTAAGCTGGTGCAGTTGCAAGCAAAGCGTCGTGGCGGGATCTACGTGTGAAGCGGAGTACATGGCAGCCTCAGAGGCAGCGCAAGAAGCAATCTGGATGAAGGAGTTCATTACCGACCTAGGGGTGATTCCCAATGCGTCGGGCCCGATGACTCTCTTCTGTGACAACACTGGAGCTATTGCCCTTGCCAAGGAGCCCAGGTTTCATAGGAAGACCAGGCATATCAAGCGTCGCTTCAACTCCATTCGTGAAAGTGTTCAAAATGGAGACATAGATATTTGTAAAGTACATACGGACCTGAATGTAGCAGATCCGTTGACTAAACCTCTCCCTAGAGCAAAACATGATCAACACCAGAACTCTATGGGTGTTCGATTCATCACAATGTAACTAGATTATTGACTCTAGTGCAAGTGGGAGACTGTTGGAAATATGCCCTAGAGGCAATAATAAATGGTTATTATTATATTTCTTTGTTCATGATAATTGTCTATTGTTCATGCTATAATTGTGTTATCCGGAAATCGTAATACATGTGTGAATACATAGACCACAACGTGTCCCTAGTAAGCCTCTAGTTGACTAGCTCGTTGATCAACAGATAGTCATGGTTTCCTGACTATGGACATTGGATGTCATTGATAACGGGATCACATCATTAGGGGAATGATGTGATGGACAAGACCCAATCCTAAGCATAGCACAAAGATCGTGTAGTTCGTTTGCTAGAGCTTTTCCAATGTCAAGTATCATTTCCTTAGACCATGAGATCGTGCAACTCCCGGATACCGTAGGAGTGCTTTGGGTGTACCAAACGTCACAACGTAACTGGGTGACTATAAAGGTGCACTACGGGTATCTCCGAAAGTGTCTGTTGAGTTGGCACGGATCGAGACTGGGATTTGTCACTCCGTATGACGGAGAGGTATCTCTGGGCGCACTCGGTAATGCATCATCATATTGAGCTCAATGTGACTAAGGAGTTAGCCGCGGGATCATGCATTACGGTACGAGTAAAGTGACTTGCCGGTAACAAGATTGAACAAGGTATTGGGATACCGATGATCGAATCTCGGGCAAGTAACGTACCGATTGACAAAGGGAATTGTATACGGGATTGATTGAATCCTCGACATCGTGGTTCATCCGATGAGATCATTGTGGAACGTGTGGGAGCCAACATGGGTATCCAGATCCCGCTGTTGGTTATTGACCGGAGAGGCGTCTCGGTCATGTCTGCATGTCTCCCGAACCCGTAGGGTCTACACACTTAAGGTTCGGTGACGCTAGGGTTGTAGAGATATTAGTATGCGGAAACCCGAAAGTTGTTCGGAGTCCTGGATGAGATCCCGGACGTCACGAGGAGTTCCGGAATGGTCCGGAGGTGAAGAATTATATATAGGAAGTCCAGTTTTGGCCACCAGGAAAGTTTCGGGGGTTATCGGTATTGTACCGGGACCACCGGAAGGGTCCCGGGGGTCCACCGGGTGGGGCCACCTATCCCGGAGGGCCCCATGGGCTGAAGTGGGAAGGTAACCAGCCCTTAGTGGGCTGGGGCGCCCCCCTTGGGCCTCCCCCTGCGCCTAGGGTTGGAAACCCTAGGGGTGGGGGGCGCCCCACTTGCCTTGGGGGGCAAGCCACCCCCTTGGCCGCCGCCCCCCTCAGATGGGATCTCCAGGGTGGCCCGCGCCCCCCCCAGGACCCCTATAAATAGTGGGGGGAGGGAGGGCAGCAGTACAACAGCCCCTGGCGCCTCCCTCTCCCCCTGCAACACCTCTCCCTCCCGCTTGCGCTTGGCGAAGCCCTGCCGGGATCCCCGCTACTTCCACCACCACGCCGTCGTGCTGCTGGATCTCCATCAACCTCTCCTTCCCCCTTGCTGGATCAAGAAGGAGGAGACATCGCTGCTCCGTACGTGTGTTGAACGCGGAGGTGTCGTCCGTTCGGCACTCGGTCATCGGTGATTTGGATCACGACGAGTACAACTCCATCAACCCCGTTCAGTTGAACGCTTCCGCTCGTGATCTACAAGGGTATGTAGATGCACTCCTTCCCTCTCGTTGCTAGTAGACTCCATAGATGGATCTTGGTGATGCATAGAAAATTTTAAAATTCTGCTACGATCCCCAACAGCTTCATCTGGACGCCACGCAACCGCATCCGAAAAACATTCATACACAATGGCCGCCTAAGCACACATGTGCGCGGCCGAAATCGCTCCTGCCCACTATTTGGGACACCTGGGATTACCATCCTACCCCCGACCCGCAATAGGTCCGAAATTTAAGAGGGGGGCAAAGTTTGTACTTTCCCCAAATTTCAAACAAGCGCGTCCCATCCTCTGTTCAAAAAAGCCAAAAACAAGCGCGTCCCAGACCGAAACATGGTTCCCCCCACCCGTCCGATTCCCCATTCGTACTCCGTTGGCGCCAAATATACCTCTCCACCAGCCGCGAAACCCCAGTGTCCTCCGTCCGCCACCCCATCCCACCCATCAACCGCCGCCCTCCTCCATCACGCTGGAGCCGATACCCCGACGTCGTCGTCCACCGCAACCTCAACCGCAACGCCCTCCACGGCTAGTAGTTGAAGCCGAGGCCGAGCCGTCCATACCCGAGCCAGTTCAACCACGCCGTCCTGCGCCTCACCGCTGCCGCTCCAACTTCGCCACCCTCCACCGCACCGGAGCTGTTCCTGCTACGCCGTCCTTCGCCGCCTCGGATCTGCTTCCCCTCCGCCGACATACGGCCACGGCAACACAGTCAACAATTTGGCCATGCGTTCGTCCAAGCCTGCACCCTCCAGAACATCGGTTTCCCCGGTAAAAAGAAGAAGATCGGCGCGACATGTGGAGGTGACCACACCGGCAACCGAAAAAGGTACTCCTCTTCCCTTATTCGTGCAAATCTTACGTCTCTGCTTGCACGGTATTCATCCCACAGAAGACACTAGTTGACCGCTTCTTCTTGATACTAGATGTTCCTAGTAACTCGCGATGCACAAGGTTTCTCCTCATATACTATTTCACCTTAGCTAGAGGTCCGTCGCCCCCCTGAATTTCAATTTCTGGCCAGTTGATTCCCAATTAACGGAAGCATTCCCCGGTGTAACAGACGCTAGTATGCCTATTACGCCGGGGAAGCAGCGCCTTGGTGTTTATCTTAGGGGCGTGTGCGGCCTAGAGCTACTGGCGCCCGATCTGGAGGTCGGCTGGGATTAAAGGGATGGCCTGGGGGCGCTGCCAAGCACGGCGGTGGTGTGAGGTCGATGGGAGGGCGGGGCGGCGGAGGCAGGGGTCTGGGCCGGTGGTCGCTGGCGGTTCGAGAAAGATCGTCAACAGTGACTGGCGGGAGGTAGACGAAGGCCATCTGCCCGTTTCCTTATAGATCGGACGGTTCATTAAAAAAATTGACTGACCTATTTATTTTCAGTCGACCGTTATCTTAGATATGACCACATGTGGTGGTGTGCTGGAGGAGTACCTACATTTCCTGTGCTCATATATTACAAAATCATACGGAGTAGAATCTAATTTTGTTTGCCATGCAATGTTGTAGAGCTATCATATGTCTCCTGTCATTTATTTTTCAGCCACCTGCTATCTGCTACTTTTACAGTGCACTAGTTCTGCACACACTTCACCCTTACTCTCACTATTGTGTTTTTATGCAAGGGTATTTCAGACTCTGCTGCCATGAGAGAAGCCAAAAAGAAAAGAGAGAAGTCGCTCCAGCTTCGTATGCGGGTAGGCAAGACACGTTACAGCGCTATAAAGGGTGCAGTGTCAGCAGATGGAGACGGTAAACGTAGCTCTGGAGTTGATGACCTCGCTCGCAATGAACCACCATCCCAAGTGCTTGCTTTAACTTCGCGGTGTCATATGTGGTTGCATGTTCCATATGGTGTCTAGCTTGTATTCGAAAGGCCGAAGTCGGTAAGATAAGGAAAGATATTTTTTACATGAACCACCATCCCGTGAGCACCAGAAGACAAATAGCTAGTCAGGGCACTGGCCGAGCCAGTGACAAGCCCAGCAAAGATAGGCATCACCTGGAAGCCAACTAAAAAGCTGCGATGGTGGCGAAGCAGCCCGCCTCCCACCAGGCTCTCAGGTCCTAGATGATCATGCTCACCACTCCAGCCGGATGTCTAGCTTGTATTGCTTCCAATTTGGTTAAATTGCATCTGCTTAGCTTACACATTATACCTTTGAATATGACATGCCTTTCTGTTTTTGGTACATACTAGTACATCTGTGTATTAACCATGTTCTTACATCAAACTAATGTTCTTGTGTATCCCTCATCAATCACTTATGACGAGGCAGGCAGGCAAGGGGACTACTCCTCATTTAAAGAATGCAGCGTCAGCCTCCCGACATGATTCTCAAGAAACAGAAATGCTAGATGAAGATAGTGAACGTAGCTCTGTAGTTGATTACAGCATTTCCCCTACACTAGCATCGCAGGTGCTTGCTCTAACTTGGCAGCGTGATATGTGGTTGCATGTTGCATATGGTGTCTAGATTGTAATTCTTCCAATCTGGTTAAACTGCATGTGCTAGTCTGCTTAGCTTATACATTATACCTGTTAATGTGACATGCCTTCCTGTATTTAGTACATAGTACATCTGTCTATTAAGCATGTCCTTACATAAAACTATTGTTTTTTTGTATCCCGCATCAATCAACATGACGAGACACCTTTAGTATATGCAGTGCGATATTAGTTGCATCTTTCATATGATTTATAGCATGCGCTGCTTCTAATTTGTTGAAATTCCATTTATGATGGGACGCTTTTAACTTGGCAGAGTCATATTGGTTGCATCTTTCATGTGGTGTCTAGCTTGCATTGCTTCTTATTTGCTGGAATGGTTTCTGCTTAGTTTACACAAACAGTTGTGAACATGCCATGTCGTCCTGTTTTTCGTACATATTCCATCCTGGTATCATGTGTTTGCCTTACATCAAAGTAGTGATTGTCAGTATCATGCATGAATGAGTTCTGAAGAGAGAATTTTATTGCTTTTTCTTGTCGGTTTTACTTGACAATTCAAAATCAATAAAGCGGAAGGAAGTTAGCAAGGCAGCGGATAAAGGTGCTCCTTCCGAACGGAGGGCCTCTACAGTTTCTACTCCTCCACACCCCCAAGATGATTTCCAAGACAACACATGCATAGACACTCAACAAAGCTGTGTTTATGATGAGCACGTCTCCCCTAGTGCAGCATCACCGGTGCTCCCTCTAACTTGGCACTGTTATATGTGGTTGCATGTTATGTGTGATGTCTAGCTTGTATTGCTTCTAATTTTGTTGAATTCCATCTGCTTACTTTACACATTATACTTGAATAAGACACGTGTTCCTGTTTCTAGAACATACAATATCTGTCTATCACACCATGTTCTTACATCAAATTACTACTGTTGTGTAACCTGCAACAATCACTTATCATAAGACACGTTTGACTTCGGAGTGTGATATAGGTTACATCTCACATTCTTTTCTAGCTTGTACTACTAATTTGTTGAAATGGCACTTATGACGAGACAGTTTTAACTTGGTAGAGTGATATTCGTTGCATCTTTCATATGGTGTCTAGCTTTCATTGCTTCTAATTTGTTGAAATGCCTTCTCCTTAGTTTACACATCATAAGCTGTGAATATGCAATGCTGTGAATATGCAATGGCACTAATGACGAGAGACCTCTAACATGGTAGTGTGATGTTGTTTGCATCTTGCATATGATTTATTTCTTGTACTGCTTCACATTTGTTTAAACGCCATTTATGATGAGACACTGTTAACTTGGCAGAGCGATATTTGTAGCATCTTTCATATGGTGTCTACCTTCCATTGCATTGCTTCTAATTTGGTGAAATGTCTTCTTCTTAGTTTACACATCATAGTTCTGGTTATCTCTTCCGTCCTGTTTTTCATACATATTACATCCTCCTATCATGTGGTTGTCTAACATCAAAGTTCAGTTCGTCTGCATCACGCATCAATTTGTTCTGAAGAACTAAATTGTTATTCGTTTTTCTTGTCGGCTTGACTTAACATGGCACAGAGAAAGAGGAAGAAACACAGAATGGCAGGGAATGAGAAGCGGATGAATCCTGCAGATTCTGCTGGTACTGATGGTGCAATAGAAGGTCAAAGTCCAGCGGAAAATTCTACAAACACGGCATCCCATGCTACACGAGTTGCAAAAAAAGCCAAACAGAAACAAATAGCTGCCACCAAACAAGCAGAGACAGCCCTAGTTCTTGCAACACCTACCACAGTACTACCAGCTGCACGACTTACTCGTGCGTCAACTGAGCTAGCAGCACGTTCCCAAGCTCCCTTGCCACCTGACACTACTTCCCAAGCACTCTTGACACAAGACGAGTTGGCAATATCAGATGAACCTTGTGAGCTTCAACAGCAAGAAGGTAGTTGCTGGAGTCAAGTTACAGTTGCATGCTTCTTTATATGTAGTCTCACAGTTTGATGTACACTAACACTTCCTATGTTCGTTGTTGGACTAGCACCTAGGCGCAAGAGGAAACAAACATCAGGGATAATGCTCGATAGGTTAACTAAATCTAGAGGAGGAAGAATGGAGATCCGTTTTGAGGCAGGTTTAAAAAGGCCACGTGATGCTACAGAGTCAGCCAAGTTAGTATCAGAGGCAGCGGTTGCCGTTAGGTGTCATGTACGTATCCTCCCAACATGGATTCAGTACAGGAATGACAAAGACGAAACCCAGTTCAACACCTTCCTCGACCATTTATCTGTAAGTATGGTTATGTATGGAAACTAGTAATATCGTCTTGCTCTGTCCCATACTTTCTAGGTTGCTGATAATGAGACTCCCATAATTTTCAACAGATGAGGTTCAAGTTGGATAGCCAAGATGATGCAACCAGACAAGCTTGCACCCATGTTTTCAAGTCTGCTCTGCGATAGTATCGGTATAACTTGAGGAAAACTCACTTTGAAGGCAAGGCTAACAGTGAACTTTCCCAAACATCTCCAGTGGAAAATATATCGGATGAAGACTGGAGGGGCCTTGTTAAACACTGGTCTGATCCGAAGTATCAGGTACATTATATATATGTGATCAGATCACATGTTGAAGTCCTATTTACGCATGTGCCACACAAATCTATCTTCTTGTAGGTGAACTGTTCAAAGAACAAGGCCAACCGTACGAAAGTGAAATTCCAACAGACGACAGGATCTCGTAGCTATATTGCACACTGCGAGGCTCTTGTAATTAGCTGTTGTTTCACTCTTTTTGCTGTACCATATTATCATATCTATATTGACTTGTTCGAAATGCAGAGGAAAGCCCGCAAGGACCAAAAAGTACCTGAACCAAATGTTGTGGAAATCTTCAAGGATTGTCACACCAGCAAGAAGAAGGGCATGACTACACCAGTCAAAGCCGCTATTGTAAGTCCTTAATCCTCATGCCTTTTAACTACTACTTACTCTGACTTGTGCCTTGAACTGCATGGTTTGCAGCCAATGTCTATTACTCTTTTCAATTTTATACACAATTGTCTTAGCGTATCATTGCACCTTACAAGGTTTAAAAGAGAGGAGTGATGTTCCTTTGATCTTGACCCGTAATCTAGTTCCGTGCTGGACTTGCCCACACAACGTTACAATTGCCTGTTTGTCTGTTCTCAGTTGTTTTGTGATATGAATGATGTCATACTATGCTTACCGTATTATAAACTTCGTCTCTTTATCCTTAGCCCTCAATACAATGTGAAGAAATAGACAATACATTAGCGATGGTACATGGTCATATGTTTGGAACCTGGTTTTATTATGTACTTTGCAATAAAATACAACTAATATTTTACATGGGTTCACCAGAATAAGTTCTGTATATAGACCAAAGCTATTTTGTTTGGTTTTGCTGCCTCCTTAATATCTTCTGTTCTGGTACTACTAATGTAAAACCTCAACTTTTCAGCGAGCTATGGAAAAAATGGTGGAACCGCCACCTTCAGAAGGTGGCGAGGCAACTATAACCGCAATGTCAGCTCTCGCTGCAGTGGGTCAGTACCTGTCCACTAACAGTGCCAAAAGCACGTTCCTGCGTAATACTGGGTTAGTTGTTAAGGCAATATCGTCCAAACTGCCTCATGATCAAGATATGCAAGCTCAAAGCAATGTTGTATCTGCGCTCCAGACACAAGTCCATTCCCTAACAGAGACCCTTTGTGAAACAAGGAGAAACATTGCTCAATGTCGTCAAGATATGCATGGTTTTGAAACCAGACTATCAGACATTCGCTATGTTGTTCAGGAGCCTAGGGGAAATGAAGGCGAGGGTTATGGTGCTCCATCGGACAATGCAGCATGAAAACGTAACAGTCAGGTCAAATGAACTGAGCTTCTGAACTTCTGGTGGTGCATTTATCTGCTAGACTGTTAAGTTTTATGCCAACCTTCCTTTTGTTATATAGTTGTAATTTGTTTTGGTGCGATACAAAATTTATTCTTAACGTGCAGCCACCGGCTAAAGAAAATAGCAAGCCATTTTTGTATAGTGTAGGGTGTTCCCTATATTTGCACTGGTGGCGATCTTTGATGCCGAGTGGATGTAATCTGTGCAATCGCCTTAATAGCCCAGCGTTAGTTTCGGCCTTATTTATTTCCTAGTCTTCTTTTTCCCTGGTTTTCTAGTGGCCGCAACTACCATGGGCCATATACGGGCCGTAGGATCCATGGGTCTCCTACGGGCCGTCGATAAATGGGCCTGTAATCGGTGGGCCTCGGGTCATCGGATAAATGGGTCTACATGGGCCGTAATCGGGCGTAATTGGTATCGGCCCAGCACGGTAATAGGCCGTTAATAGGCCGTAGGACAGCAAAGGCTTAATTCTGTCACAGGCATAACGGGTCGTTAATGGGCCAGAATATAGGACGGGCTGGAAACGGCGCAACGGGTTAACAGGCCAGAAACGGGCCGACTCTTGCCATGGGCCGAATTTGGCCCATTAGGGTAGCAGGCCAGTAAAGGGCCGACTCTTGCCATGGGCCGAATTTGGCCCATTAGGGGAACAGGCCAGTAACGGGCCGGAAGTAATCGAGGGCCGAAAAGGAGCCCAAGAACGTATGGGCCATCAATAGGCCGAAAGCTAACACGGGCTAGAAATGGCCCATGTAAATCACGGGCCATTAACGGGTATAAAGAAAATTACTGTTCATTATGGGCTAGAGTCACCGTGGGCTTGTAAAGGGCCGAAAGATACGAAGGCCTCATATGGGCCGAAAGACGTCGTGGGCCATACATGGGCCGAAAGTGAAATGGGCTAGTGTTATATTCGACGGCCCACATGACGTTGTTGGGCCGATTTCCTTTAGGGCCTAACGGGCCGTGAGTTAACGGGCCGTAAAATGGGCTATTTGCGAAGAGACCGTTAACAGGCTTTTCATGGGCTAGCCCATTAACTTTTGACCAAGTCAAACGGGCCGGCTTTGTAAGCTAAATGGGCCAGTGGTGGGCCGTGGCACGTGTCAACATATCATAGGCGCCTATCTGACCCACTGACGAGCTGACACGTGTTTCGTCTGGCCAATAAGAATTTTACACGTGGAAATTTCCCATTGGTCGGGGCTGTTAACGGGTTATCGGACCCAAAACCCGACCCGATAGCTTAACGGCGTTTCGTTACGGTGGATGCCACGTGTCGGTCACCCTTGACGAAAGCACTTCTGTGACGCGCGATTTATCGTCATGGAAGTGGACACTTCCGTGATGATTATTTTGGTAATGTCATGGAACACTTCTACGACAGCACAAGTATGACTATCTTGATTCTGTCATAAAATCGTCATGGATGTACATGCATGACAAATAACGCGGCCTACTGTGACAAACACGTATCATCACGGAAGTGTATTTTTTTGTAGTGGTTACACCGCTGCATAGAGGGGGGAAGAGTTGGTGATGATAGCGATGAAGTTGTTGGTGAAGATTGCGGTGATGATGATGGCCACGGCAGCGTTCCGACGCCACCGAAAGAGAAGGGGAGAGGGGGCCCCTTCGTCTTCTTCTTCCTTGACCTCCTCCCTAGATGGGAGAAGGGTTTCCCCTCTGGTCCTTAGCCTCCATGGCGTGGGAGGGGCGAAAACCCCTCCGAGATTGGATATGTCTCTCTGTTTCTCTCTGTTTCTGTGCTCTTCCCTGCTGCCCTTTCACCGTTTTGTATATATATGGAGATCCGTAACTCCGATTGGACTGAAACCTTCGCCGTGATTTTTTACCAAAAATTAGCTTTCTTGCGGCCGAAGAAGGGCATCAACCGCCTTACGGGTGGCCCACGAGGGTCAGGGGCGCGCCCCCCTGCCTCATGGCCACCTCGGGCACCGTCTCGCGTTGATTCTTCTTCCGGAATTCTCCAAATATTCCAAAAATATTCTCCGTCTGTTTTTATCCCGTTTGGATTCCATTTGATATGGATATTCTGCGAAACATAAAACATGCAACAGACAGGAACTGGCACTGGGCACTGGATCAATATGTTAGTCCCAAAAATAGTATAAAAAGTTGCCAAAAAGTATATGAAAGTTGCATAATATTGGCATGGAACAATCAAAAATTATAGATACGACGGAGGCGTATCAGTGTTCATAGTAGCCCCTGGGTATTTGATACTGGTTCAGTTGCTATGATTAGTAACTTGAAACAGGAGTTACAAAATGAACAAAGACTAGTTGAGGGCGAGGTGACGATGTGTGTTGGAAGTGATTCGAAGGTTGATAACATCACCATCGCACACTCTCTTTACCTTCGGGATTAGTGTGAACCTAAAATAAATGTTATTTGGTGTTTGCGTTGAGCATAATATGATTGGATCATGTTTATTGCAATACGGTTATTCATTTAAGTCAAAGAATAATTGTTATTCTATTTACATGAATAAAACCTTCTGTGGTCATACACCCAAGGTGAATGGTTTATTGAATCTCGATCGTAGCAATACACATATTCATAATATTGATGCCAAAAGATGCAAAGTTGATAATGATAGTGCAACTTATGTGTGGCACTGCCATTTAGGTCATATTGGTGTAAAGCGCATGAAGAAACTCCATGCTGATGGGCTTTTGGAATCACTTGATTATGAATCACTTGATGCTTGCGAACCATGCATCATGGGCAAGATGACTAAGACTCCGTTCTCTGGAACAATGGAGCGAGACTTGTTGGAAATAATACATACTGATGTATGCGGTCCGATGAGTGTTGATGCTCGCGGCGGGTATCGTTATTTTCTGACCTTCACAGATGATTTAAGCAGATATGGGTATATCTACTTGATGAAACATAAGTCTGAAACATTTGAAAAGTTCAAAGAATTTCAGAGTGAAGTGGAAAATCATCCTAACAAGAAAATAAAGTTTCTACGATCTGATCGTGGAGGAGAATATTTGAGTTACGAGTTTGGTCATCATTTGAAACAATGCGGAATAGTTTCGCAACTCACGCCACCCGGAACACCACAGCGTAATGGTGTGTCCGAACGTCGTAATCGTACTGATATGGTGCGATCTATGATGTCTCTTACTGATTTACCGCTATCGTTTTGGGGTTGTGCTTTAGAGACAGCTGCATTCACGTTAAATAGGGCACCATCTAAATCCGTTGAGACGACACCTTATGAACTGTGGTTTGGCAAGAAACCAAAGTTGTCGTTTCTTAAATTTTGGGGCTGCGATGCTTACGTGTAAAAGCTTCAACCTGATAAGCTCAAACCCAAATCGGAGAAATGTGTCTTCATAGGATACCCAAAATATTGTTGGGTACACCTTCTATCACAGATCCGAAGGCAAGATTTTCGTTGCTATGAATGGATCCTTTCTAGAGAAGGAGTTTTTCTCGAAAGAAGTGAGTGGGAGGAAAGTAGAACTTGATGAGGTAACTGTACCTGCTCCCTTATTGGAAAGTAGTTCATCACAGAAATCAGTTCCAGTGATTCCTACACCAATTAGTGAGGAAGCTAATGATGATGATCATGAAACTTCTGATCAATTTACTACCGAACCTCGTAGGTCAACCAGAGTAAGATCTGCACCAGAGTGGTACGGTGATCCTGTTCTGGAGGTCATGTTACTTGACCATGACGAACCTACGAACTATGAGGAAGCGATGATGAGCCCAGATTCCACGAAATGGCTTGAGGCCATAAAATCTGAGATGGGATCCATGTATGAGAACAAAGTGTGGACTTTGGATGACTTGCCTGATGATCGGCAAGCCGTTGAGAATAAATGGATCTTCAAGAGGAAGACGGACACTGATAGTAGTGTTACTATCTACAAAGCTCGAATTGTCGCAAAAGGTTTTTGACAAGTTCAAGGTGTTGACTACGATGAGTTTTTCTCACTCGTAGCGATGCTCAAGTCTGTCTGAATCATGTTAGCAATTGCCACATTTTATGAAATCTGGCAAATGGATGTCAGAACTACATTCCTTAATGTATTTCTTAAAGAAGAGTTGTATATGATGCAACAAGAAGGTTTTGTCAATCCTAAAGGTGCTAACAAAGTAAGCAAGCTCCAGGGATCCATCTATGGACTGGTGCAAGCATCTCAGAGTTGGAATATACGCTTTGATAGTGTGATCAAAGCATATGGTTTTATACAGACTTTTTGATAAGCCTATATTTACAAGAAAGTGAGTGGGAGCACTACAACATTTCTGATAAGTATATGTGAATGACATATTGTTGATCAGAAATAATGTAGAATTTTTCTGGAAATCATAAAGGAGTGTTTGAAAGGAGTTTTTCAAAGAAAGACCTCCGTGAAGCTGCTTACATATTGAGCATCAAGATCTATAGAGATAGAACAAGACGCTTGATAAGTTTTTTTCAATGAGTACATACCTTGACAAGATTTTGAAGTAGTTCAAAATGGAACAGTCGAAGAAGGAGTTCTTGCCTGTGTTGCAAGGTATGAAGTTGAGTCAGACTCAATGCCCGACCACTGCAGAAAATAGAAAGAGAATGAAAATTCATTCCCTATGCCTCAGTCATAGGTTCTATGAAGTATGCTATGTTGTGTATCAGACCTATTGTGAACCTCACCATGAGTTTGGCAAGAGGGTACAATAGTGATCCAGGAGTGCATCACTGGACAGCGGTCAAAATTATCCTTAATGGAATAAGGAGATATTTCTCGGTTATGGAGGTGATAAAGAGTTCGTCGTAAAGAGTTACGCCGATGCAAGCTTTGACACTGATCCGGATGACTCTAAG
Organism: Triticum aestivum; assembly: GCF_018294505.1. Taxonomy (NCBI): domain Eukaryota; kingdom Viridiplantae; phylum Streptophyta; class Magnoliopsida; order Poales; family Poaceae; genus Triticum; species Triticum aestivum. The sequence goes on along the minus strand of NC_057802.1, from coordinate 119,977,701 downwards.
TCTCAGTCTGGATACATATTGAAAGTGGAAGCAATTAGTTAGAGTAGCTCCGTGCAAAGCATTGTAGACATAGAAATTTGCAAAATACATACGGCTCTGAATGTGACAGACCCATTGACTAAGCTTCTCTCACAAGCAAAACATGATCACACCTTAGTACTCTTTGGGTGTTAATCACATAGCGATGTGAACTAGATTATTGACTCTAGTAAAACCCTTTGGGTATTAGTCACATGGCGATGTGAACTAATCACATGGTGATGTGAACTATTGGTGTTAAATCACATGTCGATGTGAACTAGATTATTGACTCTAGTGCAAGTGGGAGACTGAAGGAAATATGCCCTAGAGGCAGTAATAAAGTTGTTATTTATATTTCCTTATATCATGATAAATGTTTATTATTCATGCTAGAATTGTATTAACCGGAAACTTAGTACATGTGTGAATACATAGACAAACAGAGTGTCCCTAGTATGCCTCTACTAGACTAGCTCGTTAATCAAAGATGGTTAAGTTTCCTAGCCATAGACATGTGTTGTCATTTGATGAATGGGATCACATCATTAGGGAATGATGTGATGGATAAGACCCATCCGTTAGCTTAGCATAATGATCGTTTAGTTTATTGCTATTGCTTTGTTCATGACTTATACATGTTCCTATGACTATGAGATTATGCAACTCCCGAATACCGAAGGAACACTTAGTGTGCTATCAAACGTCACAACGTAACTGGGTGATTATAAAGATGCTCTACAGGTGTCTCCAATGGTGTTTGTTGAGTTGGCATAGATCGAGATTAGGATTTGTCACTCTGATTGTCGGAGAGGTATCTCTGGGCCCTCTCGGTAATGCATATCACTATAAGCCTTGCAAGCAATGTGACTAATGATTTAGTTGCGGGATGATGCATTACAGAATGAGTAAAGAGACTTGCCCGTAACGAGATTAAACTAGGTATGATGATACCGATGATCGAATCTCGGGCAAGTAACATACTGATGACAAAGGGAACAACGTATGTTGTTATGCGGTTTGACCGATAAAGATCTTCATAGAATATGTAGGAGCCAATATGAGCATCCAGGTTCTGCTATTGGTTATTGACCAGAGATGAGTCTCGGTCATGTCTACATAGTTCTCGAACCCGTAGGGTCTGCCTGCTTAACGTTCGATGACGATCGGTATTATGAATTTATGTGTTTTGATGTACCGAAGGTAGTTCGGAGTCCCGGATGAGATCACGGACATGACGAGGAGTCTCGAAATGGTCGAGACATAAAGATTGATATATTGGATGACTATATTCGGACACCGAAATGGTTTTGAGGTGTATCGGGTATTTACCGGAGTACCGAGGGGTTACCGGAACCCCCCGAGGGGTTAATGGGCCTTCATGGGCCTTAGTGGAAGAGAGGAGGAGGCGGCCAAGTGGAGTCGCACGCCCCCCCCCTCCCAAACCCAATCCGAATTGGGGGGGGGCTTTTCTTCTCTCCTCTTCCCCTTTCCTTCCCCTCCTAGTTGGACTAGGAAAGGGGGGAACCTACTCCTAGTAGGAGTAGGATTCCCCCCTTGGGGCGCGCCCCATGAGGCCGGACGGCCCCCTCCTCCCCTCCTTTATATACGGGGGAGGGGGCACCCCATAGACACACAAGTTGATTTCTTAGCCGTGTGTGGTGCCCCCCTCCACTGATTTCCACCTCGGTCATATTGTCGTAGTGCTTAGGCGAAGCCCTGCTTCGGTAACTTCATCATCACCATCAACACGCCGTCGTGCTGACGAAACTCTCCCTCGGCCTCAGCTGGATCTAGAGTTCGAGGGACACAAGTTGATTTCTTAGCCGTGTGCGGTGCCCCCCTCCACAGATTTCCACCTCGGTCATATTGTCGTAGTGCCTAGGCGAAGCCCTGCGTCGGTAACTTTATCATCACCGTCAACACACCGTCGTGCTGACGAAATTCTCCCTCGGCCTCAGTTGCATCTAGAGTTCGAGGGATGTCACCGAGCTGGACGTTTGCATATCGCGGAGGTGCCGTGCGTTCGGTACTTGATCGGTTGGATCGCGAAGACGTTCGACTACATCAACCGCATTACTTACGCTTTCGCTTTCGGTCTACGAGGGTACATGGACACACTCTCCCCGCTCGTTGCTATGCTTCTCCTAGTTAGATCTTGCGTGATCGTCGGATTTTTTTGAAATACTACGTTCCCCAACACAACGATGCTTAAACTTGAAATTATATCCAAATCAATTATCATAAGCATTCGCACATGAGCATAAAATGGTGCTCATTGCATTTCAAAGGTTCAATATTGACAAAAACATTTCAATATATCTTATAACCCGAACATTTCATTTGGTTAAGAAGCATAACTAAATACCCTAGTTCTACTCTATTCAACACCGAGGAGTAGAGAAGGAGGAGGTGGAGTTTTAGCTCACCGACTCGGGTGTATCTAGAGGTAGTTCGGATGACGATCACTCCAAGGAGACACGACTCTACAAAGCCTGCATATTCCACCGAGTGAAAATTTTACATCATCAAATCTCATATAGCAATCTTTGATGACAAAGTGATAATGACATAAAAATAATTAAATTTTCCAATACATTTCTATATTGAAAAACAAAATTACAAAAAAAAATATACCTATTCACTAGTTTTCTATCCTATTCAAAAAAATTATATTTAAAAAACCTACTCACTAGTTTTCTATTACTAAAACTTTTTTATATTACTAAAATTACAATCTATTTCTATACCTAATTATATTACTAAAATTTTCTATTACTAAAACTATTTCTATACCTAATTACAAACTTGTAGAGGAAGGGAGGAGGGAGGAAGGGAGGGAGGGAGGCAGGAGGGAGGAGAGAGGGAGGAGGCCGAGATGGCGGCAGATGGAGGGGGAGGAAGGAGGGAGGAGGAGGAGGATGGAGGAGGGGCCACGTATGGAGGTGGGGCAGTGACTGGAGGGGGAGGAGGAGGGAGAGAGGAGGGGAGGAGGAGGTTGTGGGAGGAGGGAGGAGGGCCGCCGGAGGAAGGAGAGAGGAGGGCGACCGGAGGGAGGTGGGAGGAGGAGGAGGGAGAGATGATAGCTTGGGGGCGACGGCAATGCGGCGGCGGGGGAGGGCCGAGCGGCGGCGGCGGCGGAATGCACGAGAGAGTGAGAGTGGGAGTGGAGAGGGGAGAGTGAGGTGCGGCCGGTTGGAGAAGATAGGATGGGTTTAGGATAAAGCGTTAATGCTAAACGCCATAGCAGTAGCGTCTTTTACCAGAGCCGCACTACTGCTATGCCTATAGCAGTAGCGCCTTGTGAGAAAACGCGCTACTGCTAAGGCTAAGCATGTAAAAATAAACATAAAAAATACATTGATCATCAATGATCTTTTTATGTACAATATGAATTGTCGATATGAGTCCTCACCGGTTTAGTAACCGGAGAAGACTCATATTGTGGCCACAAATCTTACACGAAGAGTTTGATGAAAACCAAGTGGTTGTGATGGTTTGAGAACATATTTAAGGTGGTAAACACCCTGTTCGCGGAGCGAGGTGGGACTAAACTTAGTTGCAAAGAGTGGACTAAACTTAGCAGTTGCGAGCTTTGGAGAAAAGCGCAACTGCTAAGCTCAATAGCACTAGCGCGTTTATTAAACAGGCGCTACTCCTATACCTACTTTGGTGACAAGGTCGTGTCAATTATAGTAGTAGCGCTCTTTTCTCCTAACGCGCTACTGCTATGTGTATATCAGTAGCGTGTTTTATTGTCACGCGCTACTGATAAGTAGCAGTAGCGCCTTATTTAAACCGTACTGCTGGTATGATTCTATGTATAGGGTTTTCCCTAGTAGTGTTGGATCCACATGTTTCATGCTATGCTTAGATTTATCTTAATTTTTCTTTCGTAGTTGCAGATGCTTGCGAGAGGGGTTAATCATAAGTGGGAGGCTTGTCCAAGTAAGGACAGCACCCAAGCACCGGTCCACCCACATATCAAATTATCAAAGTAAAGAACGCGAATCATATGAGCATGATGAAAACTAACTTAACAATAATTCCCATGTGTCCTCGGAAGCGCTTTGCTTTATATAAGAGTTCGTCGAGACTTATCCTTTGCTACAAAAAGGATTGAGCCGCTTTGCTGCACCTTTGTTACACTTGTTACTTGTTACCCGTTACAAATTATCTTGTCACAAAACTATCTGTTACCGATAATTTCAGTGCTTGCAGAAAATACCATGCTGAAAACCGCTTGTCATTTTGTTTTGCTCCTCGTTTGGTTCGACACTCTTACTTATCGGAAGGACTATGATAGATCCCCTATATTTGTGGGTCATCACTAGGCCTTACTGATATGGATGAATGTTCTCTTAATTTACACTTAGCGAATTTCACTATTAAGAAACCTTTGGATAGAATAAATGATGTATTTATTCTTGCAAATAGAAATTATGTTCTTGTTGATTTCATTGTGCTTGATATTGAGTGCAATCCGTCTTGTCCTATAATACTAGGTAGACCCTTTCTACGTAGCATAGGTGTTATTATTGATATGAAAGAAGGTAATATGAGGTTCCAATTTTCACTAAAGAAAGGAATGAAACACTTCCCTAGACAGAGAATTAAGCCACCATATGAATCTATTATGAGGGTCGCCTATGAAAATAATATGAAGGATGACAACACTTGAAACATTGCCTTACGCCTAGTTAGGGGCGCTTGTTGGGAGACAACCTAATAATTATCTTTATTATTCCTTTTTCTTTTTTGTTTTTGAGTATTCATACAAGTATGCTACTGTTATGATTGTGTTGTGGTTTAATTAGTGTTTGTGCCAAGTAAAGCCTTTGGGATGATTTGGTTGATAGTTGATTTGATTCTGTGAAACATATAAACTTTTGGGCTCAGTTCTAAAAATCACTGGAACATGCTTTTGATCTGAATTTTTTACACATGATTAGTATACAAATTGCCCATGATGTCCTATTTTTTTAGAATTTTTAGAGTCCCAAAAGTATGGTCATTATTCAGATTACTACAAACTGTTTTATTTTAAACAGATTATGTTTTCGTTGAATAATTTGCTTGTTTTGATGAATCTATGGATTGTATCGGGGGGTATAACTCATGGAGAATTTGGAATACAATAGGTATTATGCAATAATAACATATGAATGGTTTCATAACAGTACCAAAAATTTGTGATTTCATTATTATACTAACAGATCTCATGAGGTTTCTGTTCAGTTTTGTGTGCTGAAGTTTTCAAGTTCTAAGTGAGATCGCGATGAATGAAGGAATAAGGAGTGGCAAGACCCTAAGCTCAGGGATGCCCAAGGCACCCTAAGGTAATATTCAAGGAGACACGAGCGTCTAAGTTTGGAGATGCCCTGGAAGGCATCTCCTCTTTCATCTACCAAGTATCAGTAAATTACTTGAATTTATATTTTTATTTATCGCATGATATGAGTTTTACTTGGAGCGCCATGCATTATAGTGGTCTTTTCTTTATTTGTTTTTTGGTTTGCCACAATCATCTTTTGTTGGACACACCTGTTGAGAGGAACGCACATTTATTCGTGATTTGTTAGTGTATTCTTTATGCTTCACTTATATCTTTTGAGCTAGGTAGTTGCTCTAGTGCTTCACTTATATCTTTTAGAGCACGGCGGTGGTTATATTTAAGAAAATAGTTGCACTCTCATACTTCACTTATATTATTTTGAGAGTTTTATAATTAGTAATGGCAATATCCACTGATTATAAAATTGGTCCTAACACCAGCCGCACCCTTCCCTGCGTCCCGCTGGTCCCGCGCGTCAGCATGCCTTGTTGACGCAGTTGGCACCAGAGGAGGAATCAGGCCGGCCATGGCTGCACCTAGCGCCCATATTTCGGTGAAGTTGCGGTGATCACCACGGACGGAGGCGACCCAGATGCGAGGGGCTCGCCCTCGACCAACATTATTGACGAACCCTCGGGGCATGTACAATGGTTGATAAGATAGTGTTATCTTAAGTCTTGCATGTAATTTAGAGATGACAAAAAAAGTGTCTACAATGAATCATCTCTTAGCCTTATCTTAAATAACTAGCTATTCCTAAAAACGTGGTGAGACATATTATGCTAAGAGATCATCTCTTGTCTTTTCTTAAATAAAATAAGACAAGCCTTTTCTTACAAGTTATTTTGCCTTCACCTCATTATTTATCTTACGTGGCACTTCTAAGTTAGCATCATAAATTATTATTTTTGAGAAATCGGCACCATTGTAAATGCCCTAACTGCGCTTGGCACGGCCTGTCGTAGGACATCGATCCACCCATGTTGGGCTGGGCCGCTTGCTCATCCAAACCAGACGTGACGTCAGTCCGCGGCTCCGTGAAACATGACAAAGAGAAGCGGGGTGCGGGGAAATACAAAAATTCGGAAACAAAAAAGAGATAGGCGTTCCCTTGTGATTTATGTATACTGTATTTACCAAATATTTTCCAGTCAACCTGCCAGCGCAGAATTAACTACTAGAAGACGATTAAAATTGGCAACTACTCTATTAATCGCCAGCTGCGATATAACCCATATACCTCCACATCGCGGCAGGTCCCCAGTTCTACAGCGTCGCATTACTGGCATTCCCATCATGTGAGTGATACACACACCCTCTACAAAGGTAAGGCCGGGGCGTTCCTCCGCCAGGTTGAAATTTGAGGGGCTTGGTACAGCTTTAGCTTTGGAAGCATAAGATCAGCTAGCGAGGCCTCCATGGACATCGATCTCAACGTTCCAGCGGATGATGTCCCGGAAGAGCCGGTGCCGACGTGGGGAGAATGCCCGCAGCTGTACCTCTCGTACGGCATCGCCACTCGCAACGACCGGCTCCCGTTCCTGAAGGACGCCATCGCCGCCGTGAAGTCGTTCACGGTGCTGTCCCCGCCGCTGGGACTCGATTTTTTCGGGGTCTTCGACGGGATCTTGGGCGCCAAGTTCGTGGAGCACATGGAAGAGCGGCTGCACGTCGCCATCGCCAAGCAGATAGAGCGGGACCTGCGCGCCGACTCCTCGCGGGCTCGGGACAACATCGAGGGCTGGTGGAGGGTGATCATTGAGGACGCTTTCCGCGTGGTGGACAACGAGGTGGTCGCTGGTGGCCGTGGTGGCATCGATGCTCCTGCGCATCGCCTCCGGGGCTCTCGTCGTGCTGGTTCTCGGAGACTACTTCGTGGTCGCCAACCGCGGCGCTTCTAGGGCCGCGATCTACCGCGGCCTTGAGGCTGTGTCGCTCACCCCCGAGCACGCGCCTATGGTAATGTCCAACTTACTCTAATCTTTCTTCACGCAACAGTAACACCATCTCAGAAATTCAGATCTATGTTCTGTTTTGTTTCAGTTCTCCAATTTTAAGCTACATATGATGTTATGAATGAAATGGGATGTTTTAGGTTATGGTATGATCTCTTGTTTATTTGGATTGTTCAAAGAGTTTTGCAAGATTTCCTCCCCTGTGCATAAAATTTGGACCGGAGAAACACGGTAAGTTGTAGGCACGAAAGAAGGGGATCAGCTAGCCTAGTATATAGTTATGTAATGTTCATTTTGTACAACCGGAATGCCTGGTGCTAGCACAAATCTACCGGTAGCTATTGTTTGGCTCTGTGTGCACCTTTTGAATTGAACTAGGTCATGCAAGCTTCTGTTCTATGTGAGAACACATGAGAGAGAGAACTTATGCTTGGAAAAAGGCATTTATTTACATGTGTTTGTACTTGAAATAGCAGCTGCCAGACCCACACTTCTCCTAATTAACAGTAAAAAATATAAGAAATTTCTCTGACTTTTTTGCCTTAAAGAACTGTATATGTACTTGTTCTAGCTGTGATTTGTTTTCCAGAAAGTAAAGTGTGCAACGGTTTTGCTATTAGTCGGGCACCTGAATTTTTGTGTCCGTCAGTCAATTTTTGTAGCCGTACGTTAATTACGTAGTTTTGCCTTCTGTACAATTCATCGATCGATTGATTCCATGGCCCATGTCTTTTTCAGCGTTTTCTCTATGCGTGGGGGAGAGTTTTCATTTGTGGGCTTGTAGGAGGTTGCCCGGGTGTGTATGACCCTACATGTATGATTACTTTTTCGTAAAAAAAACATGTACTCCCTCCGTACAGAAATATAAGAGCGTTCAAATCACTACTTTAGTGATCTGAATGCTCTTACTTATCTTTACAGAGGGAGTATCTTTCCGTTGTGTGTATGCAACTGCATGCCTTTCTGTACTTGGCGCGTGAGTTCATGTGTGTGCATGTCATGCATTTGAAAGATGTGAGAGCGGCTCTACATGATATGCAATTCATCTTCAACATTTGAGAGATGCATAATCACCAACATTGGTGCTTTGTTAGTTGAATACAGATTATACCACTATCTAAACGTATTCATACTATATGTTTGTTCTTATACATTGTAGAACAATACAAGTTCTATGTAATATGTGTCTAAGTTTTTATCATCATTTCCTTTATTTTTCTTTCTTCTTTAGTGTAATACCAATGCCCTTAATTCATTCTACCTTAGAATAATTTTTTTGTTTTTATTTTATATATCTTATTAGGTTTTCCCATTGGACAGGCCTCTGAATGTTCAGTCCTTTTTTCATTTTCATGTGTGTTTGCTTCTGTTTTAACTCTTTTATGAGTTGTTTTCTTTTTTTTTATGTGTATATGCTGATGATGTGTGTTTTGTGAGTATACACATAAATACTCTACAATACATGTGTAAATTATACTAGATTGAGAAAATTGCACTATTTTGACGCTTATTATTGCATATTATTAATAAGTGCAAATTGTGTGCATGTTTTTTTCATCATTTGTTTTATATTTTTTCAACTTTATTTTTTTAAGGGTAATACCATCCACTAACTCATTCTTTCTTAGAAAACTTTCAAAATTTGTTGCATTGTTATATGTATATTCTTGCATATTATAAAACAAATTATGATTCCTGTACAAATTGTGTGCACGTTTCTGTCATCATTTTTTAGTTCATTTTTCATTTTCTTTCTTATTTAATTATGGGTAATAGCAATACCACTAATTCATTCTTTTTTAGAAAACTTTATATATATTTTTTAGTTTATGATTTCCTTAGTATATGTCTTTTTTTACTTCTTATTTAACATATATAAAGCAGACGCAGACGTTCAAACATATCCACATACAATATGTCTTTGTTTACTGATAAGGATAAAGTGACTGACACAAAACAATCTTTTCTTTTTCTCGCTTGTGCTAATGTTTCTACCTCCATTTTGTTATTTTCTTGCTCTATTGAGTCTTTTGTTGGACTTTCTCTTATATTTTTGCGTCATGTGGTCATTTTGATAATGCAATCAGGTGAACTACTTAATTGATGTTAAGAACTAAATGATTCTAATATTATTTACTTAAGTCACGTTAAAGTTGCACATGTTTATATTTATTCTTGCACAGTATGGAAGAGTGCAATAGTTAAAATGTTTCTCATATTTTAGTTTCATGCAATACTTTAATTTGAACAAATTTTGCTTATGTGCCGGAACCCTTTATGCAGTTTACAATCACTGTTTGATCAAACATTTTCATTAGCAATGGCCGCAGCATCAGGAAAGCTATAGGGCAAAAGATGGCAGCTAGTCAACAAGCATTTGGCATTACAAAAAGGGCGATGCTAGGCGCCGGCACGCCGGTCCCGCCCCAGCTGCCCGATGCACCCAGTCCTAGTCGTCTGATCTGCCCCCTCCCCCCCCCCCCCCCCCCCCCCCCCCCCGCGTTGACTTCTTCATCTTCTTCTTTCGCGCACGCCGGACATCCCTGCCGCTGGCCACCACCCCCTCAACTGGAGGCCTCCCCCACAGTCCCACACTGCTGAATGCGTACTCCATCCTCGTCGCCGCAGGTCGCCGTCGCAGCATCCGTACTCGTCCCCCGGTCCGGCAGGAAGCCGTCGCCCCTCATAGCAAAAAGAACGATGATGCCTTGAAGCACGCTGACACCCTCTATCATTGCAGCACCTAGCAGCCGCCGTCGTCACTGCACTGTCGTGTCGCCGACGCAGCTTCTCAACATCGCCGCTCGCCGCCATTGGCGAGTCAGGTTGAAGCTTTTTCTCTCATTGGTTGAAGCTTTTTTCGCAGATTGAAGCTTTCCGCCGTGCCGATTGAAGTTTTTTTCACCTAGGGTTGAAGCTTTTTTCGTAAGGATTGCAGCTTTTTCACTTTGATAGTGGCTGGTTGAAGCTTCCCCTGATAGCCTTTTCTATATACGCTTGAAGCTTTTTTGTCGATGGTTGTAACACTCGTATCGTGATTGAAGCTTTTCTGTCAAAATGGTTGCAATTCTTTTCCACTTGCGTGGTGCCGTGGTTGAAGCTTTGTCTATCTACAATTGAAGCTTTTGTGTTAAATGGTTGCAACATTTCCTTGTTGGGCAATGCCGATTGAAGCTTTTTCTATCTACAGTTGCAGCTTTTTTTCAACAACTATTGAAGTTGTTTTATATGACGGTTGCAACACTTGCATACGCACGGTTCTGTCCATGGCAGGAGGCAGCCATGGCATCTCCCGTGGCTCGGCCCCAGTGCCGGCAATGGCCGAATACAGTAATGGTGGTTGCAGCAGCGTCCCCCCTCCCCCTCCTGTACCCCGTTGTTGGTCGCATCGCTTCTGGTCGGAGGCATCCGGTGCTCGGCCTTTCTCGCGCGCGGCCATGGCGAAGGCCACAGGTCAAGGCGACGGGCGCGTCCATGGCGACGAGGGGCGGGATGGTGGTGCACGAGCTCGCTGGGCGGTGGCCGGTGCATCACAAAAGGCGTGAGGGGCGTGTGGCAGTGCCTGACGCGGGGGGGGGGGGGGGGGGGGGGGACGGCAGTGCCTACGTGAGGGGAACACGTGATCCACAGGGATCGGACGCACGCGACGCCACTGGCCAAAGTTTCGGCCGACGCGCTAGCGTGAAACCATTTTCCTTACAAAAAAAGTAACTGGGACGTGATCTGTTTTCAGGCAACTAGTACATAGAGAGGAGACCAGCCCTTAGAGTGAAATCTCACGGGTAAAAACAAAAGTAACTGATACATAAAAAAAATAGCAGGCACCTGAGGCTCCCAAAGTGCAAAAATCAAAACACGTATATCTGATGGAGAGGCTCCCAATTTGCAGGCAAAAATCAAAGAAAAAGTGACTGGTATATATCTGTAAGGCATTTGAGACAAAGATGTCCATATGAACTATGTAATCAGTACTTCAGTACAGTGTGTGGGTATGAAAGATGCAATTGGGTCTCCAACACTAGCTAAAATTTAGTTTAAAGCACCTGAGTGGGCCCTTATCTTTGCTCCCGGGCGTTAATCTCATTCTCACCTCATATATATTATTGCTCTCTGTTCATTATGCATATGATAGGTGTTGGTCTTACTCCAATTACTTCCAGCTGCTTGTATTAGGATCCAGCGGTTTTTCATATTTAGAGGGTTTAAGCTATTTAACTTATTTTTTAAAATCTGTGTGTTGTAAAGTCACTCAGCACCAAATTGTGATAGTTTATAATGTACAGAAAATTGCACATGATTAATGTTTAATCTGCTAGTTATGTACTTACTTGAGCTTATCTCAAGAAGAAGAAAAACTTACGCGGTTCATAATGTATGTATATGCGCAGCCACAAAATGCAGGAGGTGATGTGGTTGGATCTACCAGCAGAGTTGAAGACGTTATGCCTCCTCGCGCTTTTTGTAAGTCCATATTTTTCTGGAAAAAATAGTTGAACACTAGTCTTAATTACTCTCATCATCTTTTCTTTGGTTTTTGCCTGCAATTTGCATAGTTTTCCTTTCATCTGTGACGTTGAAAGATCCCAAAAAAAATTGTGACGTTGAAAGGTGCATCACACTCACACGTATATATGTGTGTGTCTTAGTTCCCACATGGCACCCTCACACACCCATAACTCATGTGTTTAATGAACTATGCATGCTAAAATGGCACACCTCCTACTATACAGTTGGTAGCTCAAAGATTATGGCTACTGCCCCAGAACCTGAGGTCGTCGCGGTGAAGCGGAAGCCATGGGACAAGTTCCTGATCCTGGCCACCGGCGGGCTCTGGGACGTCGTCACTCCAGGCGATGTGTGCACCTTCATCGAGAAAAGATTGAGCGCGTACATACCGCGGATCATCATGTCGTCGGACAAGAAGCCAACGAACAGCAGCGGCCCTCCCTGTGCCAACATACTCGCCAATGAGTTGGCCGCACATGCGATCAGCAAGGGCACCAAGCACAACGTGAACATCGTCGTCATACTACTCAAGAATTTCTGGGACCAGAGTCTTCCCTCAAGTTCTAAGAAGTGATTTTGGTTTTCCATGCTCGTAGTCGGTCTTATCATTTTGCAATTGTGGTATGAAAACTTTGTTGCTATCTTAATGATTGCTAAGGCGGACTTTGGAATAAGTTTGTTGTGATTTCTGGTAGCTATTTCAAGATGGATCATCCTTAAGACAACCTATGTCTTACTTTTTAAGAGACAATATTCTATCCGAGAATTGAAGTATTTGGTTTTTAATTTCTTGTGGTTTTGGACTGATATATCTTGAGCATTGAGAGAGGAGGGTTTCAGTTACATAGTTACAGAGCTAGAGTATGTTTACCAGTACATGTTTACTTTAAGCAGCGCTTTTACACCTGTAAAATATACAGACCTTGATCGGTCGTTTTGTTTCTCAGCTGAAAATCACGTACGGCCGGTGAGATACACCTTAAAAAAATACAGGTGTATAGAGATACATTGATTCCAAGCGAGGCCTAAGAGATGATTTTCTATCTGAGAATTGAAGTTTGTCGTTTTAACTTGTTGTAGCTGTTGATTGGTATATCTTGAGCACTGAGGTAGGGGGTTGTCAGTTAGAGAGCTAGAGTATATGTAGTTGTTGGTTGGTTATTTGAGCCCAAAAGCAAAAAGGCTTGCGCTATGTTCACACACAAGTTTGGTTGGTTATTTGTCATCTGGCATGCATGTGTCAAATGGCTAGCTCACTGTGTAAGTGCAAGAGAGCATGGATGCATAAAAAACATTACAAGGAAGGTTGTCGTCCGGCCTTAGACTGAAGCCGAAAGATACTAGGGCGTGTTTGGTTGCCTGCATATGGTTCAGCCTGGCCCGCGCGGGAAAGATCTGGTCCGTTTGGTTACCTGCATTCACTGTGCGGCTTGCATGGCACGAAACTTAAATCACATTTGGGTCTGGCTCGCTAGAAACGCTCAGATCGGCAGTTTCTAGCGAGCCACACTGAGGCGAGCGCACATGGTGGGCCACTTGCACTAGGGGAGTGTTAATCTTCTCCTACCTCAAGTAAGCTTCTATCTAATCTCCTCTCTTCCTTGTCCCTCTGATCTACACAACGGTGTTTCGATTCGAGGTAAGCTTTACACGAAAAAGATGCACCTCGATGCTACGGTTCCATTCAGGCGATCGTTTTGTAGTTTCGTCGGCCGTAAGTTCTTAATTTCATGTTTCCGTTTGGAGCTATTCTGAAAGAATTTTGTCATATTCGTCGCGCACGATCGATCATTTGAAATTTCCTTTGACTAGCAGTCTAATCTCGCAGTTCCTCACAACATTCATGTTGTAAGTTTTTGGTTTCGACGATCGTAGCTTCATCTCTCTTTGAACAACAATCTACTGCACTGACGCCTCCATGTCGAGCTCCTCTGTCCTCTGCTCAGAGCCCTCTTATTCGTCCCTCTCGACGCCAACGCCCTTCCCCTTAATCTCCTTGCCCACGTCCTACTACACTAGAGTCGTTTTCGATGTCTCTCATCTCGGTCTACTCTCTGTCGTCCTCCTACTGCATTGACGCTGCAATGGAGCGCACACTGCTTTCTTGTGTCCTCTGCCTTCGTGCACACTGCAGTTCAGCGCGCCACCGATCATCTTGGCCTCCTCTCTTTCGCCCTACTACACTGGAGTCATTTCCGGCGTCGACCATCTCGGCCTCCTCTCGTCCACTGCACTGACGATACCATGGCGTGAGCACTGCATTCTCCTCCTCTGTCGACTGGCTTTGCACGAGCACCACAACTAGTTCGCCGACGGTGTTGCTTGCCGTGCCGCCGACGGGGTCGCTTGTCCATGACTCCATGCTCGTCATGTCGGACACGGCGCCACGGCCACTATCCGCCGTAGTCGCCATTGTCCGGCGCACACTGCACTTCTTCTCCCCCTCCCTCTGCTAGCTCTTAACCATGTGTGCTAAGTGCAAATGCGAGCTCTTAATCATACCTCATGCGTGCAACCAAATACCGTGTTCATGTGCCGCTTGGGTCAATGCAAGCAACCAAACAAAGTGCACTTGCGTATTACCTAATGCATGGACCCTAGATGCAGACAACCAAACAACTCGCAGATGTCGCATATGAGGCTATTTTTTCAGAGCCAGGCTGGATTGAAATGTGTATGCAATGCAACTACTGTTCACTACTGCAACCAAGCACACCCCTAATGATTCGGTACAGGTCCCAACAAGGACACTGAAACAAGCTACGATAGAGGTTCTGTGCAAGGTCGAAAAGACCATGCAACATCCAACTCCAGGTAGCAATTAGGCGAAGATGCCTAAGCTGATAAAGTCGACGTTGATTAACGATGCAAGTCTTTTAACATACTAGCATGCATATACTTTATTCAAATATAAGCACAAAATAATACATCAGGATAACAATTGAATTATATATTAATCAACTAAACAGTACGGCGCATCCATGACTGAGGGCCCTTGATCAATCATTTATATCTTTGCTGATTTTATGGATGCCAATAACTGCCAACAAGGGGAAGGGTCCTAGCGAACCAATGGTTCGCCACAGGATCGTTCGCTCGGAAACAATCCCCACAACAAACGTCTCACAGCATAGGACCAAGGCGCAGCTTTAGCAACAAAACAAATCCCAGCTTTTGCTGTGAGTAACACAAAAGGCCTTAAACCTAGTACTTGGACTTGACTTTGAATAGCTAAACTAATAAATATAAATTGCCCTGAAATATATAATAAACTGCCATCAAGTTCAACATGGATTGATAAAAAATGCCTTACAATGATATTTGCAAATGCATTGAGAATAGAAACAAAAGCAGCTGATGAAGGTGTGAAATAAACATAAGTTTGCCAAAATCTGAAACCGCCATGTATGAAACTAGTATTTTGTCCCTCATTTTAAAAAGTTAAAACAGCACAAAAAATGCCATGATGTGCAAAAAAAAAAGGCAGTCACGTCAAATTGACCAGGTATTGTACACCCCAAAAAAACAAAAACAAAATATAAACTACCAGATTATCTGGGATTATCATATATGACATACAGCTAGAACACAAAGAAAAATGCCAACATATAAAAAATCATGCATAGCATATTTGAGTATTAAAAATAAAAAACCTACATAAATTTGCCATGGTACACTGACAAGCTATAGAAAAAAGAGACAAAATTATCTAAACTTGTCGTGGTTCTTGAGTTCCCATGTTCGACAATGTCTTTAAATTTTATGATGACAATGATTCAAAACTTGAAAATGTTAAAAAAAAAGCAAAAGGAAATTGCCAAAGATCAAGATAATAAAATGCCATAACATTAAAAATAAAAATGCCATGATCCAAATATTAAAATTGTCATGCTTCTATATTTTCTTTGT
This sequence comes from Triticum aestivum, assembly GCF_018294505.1. NCBI lineage: Eukaryota > Viridiplantae > Streptophyta > Magnoliopsida > Poales > Poaceae > Triticum > Triticum aestivum. The sequence goes on along the minus strand of NC_057802.1, from coordinate 119,961,978 downwards.
CATAACAAAAAAAAGAATAGCTAATGATCCAAAAATTGAAATTGCTATGGTAAATAAAAATATTAAATTTACCATAATATTAAAAAACGGTCATTCTCTAAATAGTAAAAAATGACATGCTTTCATAATGAAAAATGTCATGCTCTTAATACTAAAAATGTCATGATTCTACAAAAAGTGCCATACTCTGTATAATAAAAATGACATGCTATTTTTAATAAAGATTACATGCTTTCATAATAGAAAATTCCATTCTCTTAATACTAAAATTGCCATACTTCTAAAAAATGACATGCTTTTTATAAAAAAAATGTGCTGCTCTTTATAATAAATATGCCATGCTCTTTATACTAAAAATGTCATGCTTCTACATAAAAAACATGACATGCTCTCAGCGATACAAAATAATTGGCGACACACAAAAGCACACATTGCCATGATATATTCTTCTAAAAGAAATCATAGGAATGTTGATTTCTCATGTTCACTGAAAAATGTTATGCAACTTGAGAAACATCCCAATTAAAAAATATCCATGGCAACTACAAAACAGCCAATTATGTTTATAGAAGGACATGACAACTTATTTTGGGGCAAAAAGGATTGTACCATGGCAACCTTTTCTGAGATTTGTAAGGGACACATGGGGGGAGTTGGGCACTTTATTCTCTGAAACAACCATGATCTAGAGCGAAAGAGTTCTTAAAAAAAATGCAATGGTCATCTTTTGCCATTACCTAGAGCAAAACAGTTATAAGTTGACATATGTATCAATGAAAAAAAAGTCATGTTGAGTGCTTAAAACCTGAAATTCCACTGGCTGTAGGACACAAAAAAAAGATGATGTTAGTCAAAATCCATATTATCAACACATGGAAAAGTTTGCCATTTTGGTTCTTTGAAACTACCATGGTCTAGAGCAAGCAGATCTTAAAAGTGCCATGGTGTTTTTGGTCATGACCTAGTGCAAAAACAGTTCTAAAAAATGCCATGTGTACCAATAGAAAAATGTCATGTTGAGTGCTTCAAACGTTAAAAACTCCAGTGGCTGTAGCACAATAAGAAGTCTGCTAGTAGTCAAAACCCATATGTACCAATACATGGGGGAAGTTGGGAATTTGGTTTCTTTGAATCTACCATAGTACTCTAGAGCAAAAACAGTTTGTAAAAATGCCATTGTCTTTTTGTCCATGGCTTAGAGCAAAAACAGTTCGATAAAATGACATATGTATCAACAGAAAAATTGTCATGTTGAATGCTTAAACATGAGAAATTCCAGTGGCTGTAACACATAATAAGTCTGCTGTTAGTCAAAATCCATATGTATCAACACATTGGGAGGTTGGGCATTTTGGTTCTTGAAACTACCATGCCATGGTCTAGAGCAAAACAGTTCTTTAAAATGCCATGGTCTATTTGGCCATGACCTAGAGCAAAAACAGTTCTAAAATAATTTCATATGTATCAACAGAAAAATTCCATGTTGAGTGCTTGAAACATGAAATACCATGGCATCAGACCATAAATTGCCATGGCTAAAAATTGCCAAAGAAATGCCACGGTAGTTTTGTTGATTAGGACAGATTCATTGTAGGTGCAAAAATGGAATTTTATACTGTGGTTGCCATGGCCATGGGTAGCGTGGCAAAAAACAGAAGAAGAAAAAACTCTACTGTTGACATGGCAAAATGTATGCCCATTCTTAGAATAGAAATAGAGACCCAAACAGCACCTATAGAGAACTTTTTCTTTTGTCCATCGCAGTTCTGTCAAAAAACAGTTCATGGGGGTCGTCAATCAGCACTGCTACCTGCCATCTACTCCCTCCGTTCCTAAATATAAGTCTTTGAAGAGAATCCACTATGAACCACATACGGATGTATGTAGATGCATTTTAGAGTATAGATTCACTCATTTTGCTCCGTATGTAGTCCATAGTGAAATCTCTACAAAGACTTATATTTAGGAACGGAGGGAGTACCCTACAGCCGCTGGACGCCTGGACCTCGTTGCCATCTCCCCTAAATCGGCCGACCTGAGAGAGGAAGCTTGCCGGCGTCGAACCACCACTAGCTAACGAAGCCACGCATGAGCGATGCGAGAAATGAAAATAGTTAGCAGTTGGGGTTGTACCTGGTGGGCGTGCCGACTACGGCCAGGGAGAAGGCGCCTCGTCCCCGTCCTCACGGGGACTCGTCGTCGACCCTGACTGCCACTACCGCCGGGCGCCATCGCGGCGACCTTGTGAAGCTCTGCTGTGAGGAGCCAGGCGGGGCACAGGCGCAGAGAAGCCGCCTCGTCGTCGACGCTGGCGGTGGCTGCCCCTTCTAGGTGTTCGACGAAATGACGGGGGCGGACAACTCACCAAATTGGGCTGCACCGTTGGGTGCAGAGGCCCTGTCCAGACGCCAAGGTTTTGGTTACCAGTCGAAATTTCAAGATTTCCCATGGTTACCGCGTATTTTCGTGCCCCTCGGTAAATCCACATATCGAGCAAAAAATATCATTATTTTTGAAAATTTTGAATTTTAACGCTCGATTTGTAGTAAAGTGCCTAGGATCTAATTAATGCAAGGAGAGTTGATTCTGACGTGTTCATAGCAACCTAGTTCCTGTTTTGACAGGTCTTTGGTTTGAATGTTCGTTCATTCATTTATTTGAATTCAAAATTCAACTATAAAATTTGTTCGAAATATTCTCGGTATTTCTCGGTATTTCCCGGTAACCGTGGTAACCACGTTTATCAGTCACCCTCGGTAAAATTGCCTCATTCGGTAACCAAAACCTTGCCAGACACGTCTGTCTGCCCACTGTCCGTTTTCTCTATTCAAACGGACAAAAACCAAACAAATCATACGTACGTTTGGGGTCATACTTGGAGTTGGCCTCACTCGCTCAGTGCTCAGTGGGGAACAGGAAAAAGGACTGGATCGGGGTAAAACCGGTGGGAGGGTATATCAATGAAAAAAATAGCGCGCTACAGCAAAATAGCGGCGACCTCAAAATATGCTATTAGCGTGCTATATCACGCTACAGCGTGCTATTAGCGAGACGTTGTACACTGATATATTTAGCGAGACAATTCTTCATACGCTATAGCGTGCTATTTTTTTCAGTGGGGTATATCCACGAATCATTCACGTACTTATCCCTCCCAGGCGAACCATTGCCCAAAGCTGATGTGGCGGGGAAAGTGCCCGAAGATTCATGCAAAGTGAATGGATGGCATCAAGGACGTTCGCTGGGAAATGTCTCATATCTAACGTGCGTCAGATATGATTTCCGTTTTATTATTGTCGGTCCAACACCTAAGCTTTTCCTCTGTTTACGTTGCACGCATGTGGCTCACCAGTCCGATCTTAACCCTGCATGAATGCAACGGCGATCGAATCGAAAAATGAAGATTAGATGAAGAAGAACCTTCCCTCAAAAAAAAAAAAGATGAAGAAGAACCTAGCCATATGTTGGGCTGGGCCGCTTGCCTATCCAAACCAGGCATGACGCCAGTCCGCGGCTCACTGAAACATGACAAAGTGAAGCGGGGAAATACGAAATTTTGGAAACAACAAAGAGATAAGCGTTCGCTTGTGATTAATGTTTACTATATTTACCAAATATTTTTCCTGGGCAGAGCCAGTGAACCAGCTGCCAGCGAAGAATTAACTATATGAAGACGATGATATTTGGCAGGTAATTAATCGCCAGCTGCGGTATGACCCATACCTCACATCGCGCCAGGTTCCCAGTTCTACAGCGCCGCGTTACTGGCATTCCCGTCATGCGATACACACACCCACATACAGGTAAGGCCGGGGCGTTCCTCCGCCAGGTTGAAATTTGAGGGGCTCGATAGGTACAGTTTTAGCATTGGAAGCACAAGAGCAGCTAGCAAGGCCGGCACCATGGACATGGATCTCAATGATGTCCCAGAACAGGCGGTGCCGATGTGGGGAGAATGCCCGCAGATGTACCTCTCGTACGGCACCGCCACTCGCAACGACCGGCTCCCGATGCTGAAGGACGCCGTAGCCGCCGTGAAGTCGTTCACGGTGCTGTCCCCGCCGATGGGACTTGATTTTTTCGGGGTCTTCGACGGGATCTTGGGCGCCATGTTCTCCAAGCACATGGAAGAGCGGCTGCACGTCGCCGTCGCTGAGGAGATTATGCGGGACCTGCTCGCCAAGGCCCCGCGGGCTCAAAACGACGTCGAGGGCTGGTGGAAGACACTCATCGTGGACGCTTTCCGTCAGGTGGACAAAGAGGTGCTCATCGGTGGCGGTAGTGGCATCGATGCTCCTGCGCGCGTCGGCTCCGGGGCTCTCGTCGTGCTGGTTCTGGAGGACTACTTCGTGCACGCCAACCGCGGCGCTTCTAGGGCCGTGATCTACCGCGGCTATGAGGCCGTGCCGCTCACCCCCGAGCACACGCCTACGGTAATGCTTCCACCTTTCACTCTAATCTTTCTTCACCCAGCACCATCTCAGAAATTTGGTCTATGTTCCGTTACGTTTCAGTTCTCAAGTTTTAATCTACATATGATGTTATGAATTAAATGGGATATGCCTTAGGTTATGGTTGATCTCTTCTTTATTTGGATTGTTCAAAGAGTTTTAAGCTACATATTATTGTGAGAAAACTTGTACCCCTAAGCATAAAATTTGGACCGAAGAAACACCAAACGTTGTAGGCATCAAAGAAGGGGATCAGCTAGCTAGTATAGTTATGTAATATTGTTCATTTTGTACAGCCGGAATGCCAGGTGTGCTAGCACAAATATACCGGTAGGTATCGTTTGGCTCTGTGTGCACTTTTGAACTGAACTAGGTCATGCAAGCTTCTGTTCTATTCTATGTGAGGACACATGAGAGCGAGAAGGTATTTATTTACCTGTGTTTGTACTTGAACTAGCAGCTCGCAGATCCACACTTCTCCTCATTACCTGTCTCAAAAAAAACACTTCTCCTAATTAACAGTAAAAAATATAAGAAATTTCCCCGACTTTTCCCATTAAAGAACTGTATATTTACTTGTTCTAGCTGTGATTTGTTTTTCAGAAAGTAAAGTGCAAATATCCATGACTAAGCATATATATAACGTTCGGAATGCATTTATTTATTTGTGTTTGTACTTGAACTAGGAGCTGTCAACTAGCGGCTGCCTGACCAACATTTCTCCTAACAGCTACTAGCTCAAGTACAGCAGGAATGCATGCTGTTAGAAATTGATCAATGTGATGACTTCGCTCTTTCTGGCATCTTCTCCTTTTACGGCTAGTTCTATGTTCGCAGACCGGTAGAGTGGTGGATGAAAATCGTGGCATCAAGCATTATGGATGCACTCTCTTTGGCAGACATTATGCACATGTTGTTAATAATATAGTTGTGTGCATCATCTAACGCAGAGGCCATGGGTATATCGTCCTTTTCGAAAAGAAAAGAAAAATGTGTGTCCATGCATGGCGTTGGCTGCTGCCTATAAGTAGCATTGCTTCTTCGTCCACCTCACCATCCTCCATTATAATCATTTTTATGATATGATATATACCTGCAGTATATCATATATTCATTTTTATCATATGATATATATTACATGTTCATGTTGCACTTGTATATTTGATAAAAATATGATAGGTGACATATATAAGGCATTTGAGACAAAGATGATGTGGATATCAACTATATGTATCAGTACTTCAGTACAATGTTGGGTATGAAAGCTGCAATTGGGTCTCCAACAGTAGCTAAAATTTAGTTTAATGCACCTGAGTGCGTGCTTAACTTTGCTCCCAGGCATTAAACTCGTTCTCGCATCATATATGTCATTATTGTTCTGTGTTTATTATGCATGATAGGTGTTGGTCTTACTCCGATTACTTCCAGCTGCTTTTGTGTTAGGATCCAACGGTTTTTCTTATTTAGAGTGTTTGAACTATTTAGCTTATTTTTTTGAAATGGGTGTTCTTGTAAAGTCACTCAGCCCCAAATTGTAATAGTTTATAATCTATAGAAAATTGCACATGAGTAATATTTAATATGCTAGTTAATTATGTACTTTGCTTGAGCTTATCTCGAGAGAAAAAAAACTTACACGGTTCATAATGTATATATGTGCAGCCACAAAATGGAGGAGGTGATGTGGCCAGCAGACTTGAACAGATTATGCGTCGTCACGCTTTTCGTAAGTCTAACGTCTAAACTGCACATTTTTGTGGAAAATTTACTCTCATGTTTTGTTGTTTATTTGTGCCTGCAATTTCCATAATTTTCCTTCACCTGTGACGTTTAAAGGTGCATCTCACACATATATGTGTGTGTTTTAGTTCCCACATGAATTCAAGCTACATAACACCCGTATCCTCATGTGTTTAATTTCTAGTTTTCTACCATGCTTTTTATAAAACCTAGTTTTCTACCATGCTAAAAAGACACACCTCCTAATATATACAGGGAGCTCAAAGTTTAGGGCTACTGTCGCTGTCCCGGAACCTAAGGTCGTCGCAGTGAAGCGGAAGCCAGGGGACAAGTTCCTGATCCTGGCCATCCCCGGGCTCTGGGACGTCGTCACTCCAGGCGACACGTGCGCCTTCATTGAGAGAAGATTGAGCGTGCCACAGACCATCAGGCAGTGGGACAAGAAGCCAACGAACAACAGCGGCCCTCCCTGTGTGAAGGCACTTGCCAATGAGTTGGCCGCGCACGCGATCAGCAAAGGCACCAAGCGCAACGTGAACATCATCCTCATACTGCTCAAGAATTTCTGGGATCTTCCCTGAACTTCTAAGAAGTGATTTTGGTTTTCCATGCTCGTAGTCGGTCTTATCATCTTGCAGTTGTGGTATGGAAACTTTGTTGCTGTCTTAACGATTGCCAAGGGGAGTTTCCAACAGATTTGTTGAGATTTTTCTTGTAGCTATTTCAACATGGCTCGTCGTTAAGACTACCTATGTCTTACTTTTTAAGAGATAATTTTCTATCCGAGAACTGAAGTATTCGATTTTCAACTTTTTGTGGTTCTGGACTGATATATCTTGAGCATTGAGAAGGGGGTGTTTCAGTTACTTAGTTACGGAGCTAGAGTATGTTTACTAGTAGTACTTCCCCCATTCCATAATGTAGTAGTACATGTAGATTTTCTGAAAAGTCAAACTTAATTAGCAAACTTAGACCAAGTTTATATGAAAAACTATTTATATCTACATAACCAAACATATAAAATATGAAAATAGAACTCATTAGGGAGCATCTATGGCTCAGGTGCCTGAAATTTTTATATGTTTCAGTTGATTTTTCCCTGAACCGTTGGATTCACATCCAACAAACCACATAGAAACTATTTGTCCTGAGTTGACTGAATAATTATGTCCTTTCAGTTATGTTCAGTATCAGCCCATTGAAGCCCAACAGGGAGAAAGTATTATCCGTGTCGCACGATTGATGTTACGTACTTTTATTAGTTTGTCTACAAAAACGTACTACTATTGTAGTAATAGACATACGAATGACTAGAACTGGTATCTCGTGCATGCACATACGCTATACATGCGAAGCACTATATAACAATCACTATGTATATATGGTTTGCTTTCACACACATACACCATAATTATAAAGTTTAATGGAGGAAAAGAAGGAAAAAAACCAAACTAGTCTAACCATTATGCTAAATCTTATAATCATAATCACAGCATAAATTACATTTTTCATATGTAATTTTGAAAACAATTTATGCAACACGCTTTGATATGTGGAATTAAGGTTAACCTAACGACCTGTTTAAACAAAATTATTGGAAATAAAAGTATTGAATTAAAAGTAAAGCGCCATACACATTTGGACAAGGAAAAAAGAATATCCATTCAAAATAGTGAACCGAACAATCTATAAATTAACAAAAAAAATTCTCATTAAAAGACCCACAAAAAGAATAAATTGCATGTAAGGGAGAATACTATGGAAGTCGTGTTACCCAAAAAAACATAAATACATAAATAAGTGATGAAAAACAATGTAGGGAAGAAAGAATTCTATAGGTGTTGTTACTTATGAAAATAGCGACTATCCATCAGGGGCCTCATTTTTCCTTTTGGCATTCAGTCATATTTAATTGGACCATTACATTGAAAATCAAGGTCCACCGTTCTTCTTATTCCTCATTTCACCTTTTTCTGTAAAGAAGTAAAATAAAAAAAGAAGTTTACTAAGGAAGAAAAATGAATTAGGGGCATTCGTATTACCCTTAAAGAAGAAATAAAATGAAAGACAAAACCAAAAAAACAACAACGAAAACTTGCACACAATTTGTACAAAAACTTCATTTTTTTATAGTATGCAAATAATAAGCATATAATAGTGAAATTTCACACTCTAGTATAATTTCACACATATTATATAGTCCTTACACATACAAAATAAAAAAATCTAAGAAAATGAATTAGTGACATTGGTATTACCCTTAAAACAAAAAGCAAATGAAAAAACTTAAAATAAACGATGACAATGCTTGCCTATAATTTTCATAGAACTTTTTTAAACTATGCAAATAATAAGCTTATAATAGCGCAATTTTCACACTATGGCATAATATACACACATATTATATTGTACTTACACACACAGAATATACAAAAATCTAAGAAAGAATGAATTAGTGGCATTGGTATTATCCTTAAAGAAGAAATAAAATGAAAAAGATAAACCTAATGGTGACAAAACTGGCACACTATTTGCACAGAAATAACACTTTTTGCAATATGCAAGAATAAGAATATAATAGTGAGTTTTTCGCATTCTAGCATGCACACATATTCTATAACACTTGCATGTATACATTTACACACACACACACACACACACACACACACACACACCCCTAACATCCAAAAATATACATAAAGAAAAAATCGACTAAAATAAAGAAAAACATAAGCAAAAATGCATAAAAAGAAGAAGAAAAGTTGACTTGGCAAAAAAAAATCGAGCACTTGTCAATAGCAAACACAAAATATAATGAAAAAAAATCATAGAGAGAAACATGCTTGCTTTCTAAGGAAGATAGAATTCTAGGGATGGAGTTACCTGATAAATGAAATGAATAAAAAATATGAAAAAAGATATTTTGCATGGGATAATGAATTAGACTATTTTAACAATAAAAGAAACAATAAGAAAATTTTAAAATAATAATGTTATACAACTTTGCCGATGTAAAGAACCATAAAGACTTATTGTCAAGCCCTTTTCCTATCTGCAAGAAATAGAGTATATTGGAAATTTGCACACAATTATGCCTAACATGCACTATTCAGTAATGCACAAGGACATGTGAACTAGTGCAACTTTAATAGTAATAACATTCAAGTAGATTGATTAAAAAATTAAATGTTATTTTAAGTTCATCACACAAAATTAAGTTTTGGCACATGATTGCATCATATTAAATACGATGTCAGCTGCATAGATATAAAAAGAAAAATCAATGGTTCGACTAAGCATGAATAACGAAGACATAATAAAAAATTTAAACATGAAGAAATCTTATTTGGGGGTAGAATAAATTAAGGGATCGGTTTTACGCTAAAAGAAGAAATAAATGAAGAAAAACTCAAAGCAAATGATGACCAAAACTTGTAACAGACTTCGTAGAATTTGCACTATCGTACAATATGCAATAATAAGCATTTAGTAGTGCAACTTCAATAATTCTTATGATTCAAGTAGGTCACTCACGAAATGAATTTCATTTTAAGTTCCGAACACAAAAATAAGTAGTGGCACACAATTGCAGCATCAAATATGCCATCACATTCACAAATATTGAAAAAAATCCGATGACCAAAAAACCGACTTAGCCATAATAACAAAGACATTATAAAAACATTTTTTGAAGGTGGAATGAATTAAGGGCACTAGTATTACTTATAGTGAGGATAAACTATTTAAGAATAGTAGATAAGGTATAGATATAAATTGGTTGGTGAGCCGAAAAGCGAAAAGGCTCACGCTATGCTCACACGCAAGTTTGGTTGGTTATTCGTCATCAGCCATGCATGTGCATCAAATGGCTAGCTCATTGTGTATGTGCAAGAGAGCATTGATGCATCAACGTTAAAATAATAAAAAAATAGAAGGAAGGCTGTCGTCCGGCCTTGGACCGAGGCCGAAAGGTACTGCTTCGGTACAAGGTCGCAAACAAGGACCAGCAGAGGCGACGCAAACGCAGTGCACTGAAACAAACTACGGTAGAGGTTCCGTTCAAGGTCGAAAAGACCATGCAACATCCGACCCGAGGTGGCAAGGCGAAGATGCCCTAAGCTGATGAAGTCAACGTTAATTAGAGAAACAAGTCATTTAACATACTAGCATGCATATACTTTATTCCAATAAGCACAGAAATAATACATCAGGATAACAATTGAATTATATATTAATCAACTAAACAGTGCGGCACATGCATGATTGAAGGCCCTTGATTCAATCTTATAGTACTATCTTTGCTGATTTTATTTTGGTCAGTCCAACACCTAAGTTTTTCCTCTGTGTACGTTGCGTGCGTGTGGTTCTCCGGTCCGATCTCAGGGTTCATCCGTAACCCTGCATGAATGCAACGACGATCGAATCAAAAAATGAAGATCAGATGAAGAAGACCCTAGGCATATTTAATTTGCATGTTTGCATCCATGGAATTCATGAAATATCGGTACGCGTGCATCAGTGCATGCATGCGTAGTGGTACATACTGGTTGCAGTCCATGTTGGGGGTGACGGCGAAGTTGATGGCGAGCCCGCAGGCGGCAGGGAGCGCCGCGGCGCGGCTGAAGTCGACGGCCGGGAAGCCGCTGGCGGCCGCCTTGACGCAGTTGCAGGCGGCGATGCGGTCGGAGGTGGTGGCGGCGAGCTGGTTGAGCACCCCGAGGCTGTTGCAGCAGATGCCGTAGGGCGTCATCCCGGGGGCGCCGCTGAGGTACGGCATGCAGGGCGCCATCAGCTGCGTCACCTGGCCGCACTGCACCACCGCCGAGGCGCCGCGCGGGGTCGCGGCGGCCAGCGCCGCCAGGAGGAGCGCGGCGAGGGCGCGGCTCGCCTGGATGCCCATTTATTCTTGGTCTAGGGTGAACGGACACGCGCTAGTGATCTTGGAGCTCTCTGAGGTGAGCTCGCTGTGTGTTAATGGGTGTCCAGACTCGCCGCCGTTCCAGCGAGCATATATAGGGGAGAGATTTTCCGGGGAAGAGGGTATAGCGCGTAGGGTTGTTGTGGCACGTCATCGGTGCGCGCGCGCCAGGCGTCTCGGATGAGTCTTGGGGGTCGTTGGGCAGGGGAGAGCGCATGAAGGCTGAAGAAACGGATGAGCAGACAAGACAAGCGGCACGCTGGACTAGCCCCAGAGTAATGCTACGCTCACTTGTGTGGCTGGCGGCTACGTCTCCCCTATTTTATTTCATTTTAGCAAAGATAGCTAGGCATTATTAATCAACAGTAATGTTCACTGGAATTACATTTAAATCATGTGGTGTGCCTAACCATAAATGTCTACCGTGGGAAAGGGAGACGCCATACCTAGCTATTGTATGTGCTTCAACATTAGAAGCCCAAAGTTCATGACAACGATCACAAATAGAAAATGAACTAGCCGTTTCTCTAACTCCTCAAATAATACCCGCGTAGTTTCCCCCTGCCCCATCATGGATGTTGTTGACAACTTGTTGCAGTCTGATGCAATATGAAGGTTTTGCATACCCAAATCCTGCGCTAGAGAGAGAGCCTTTCTATAAGCCATGGCTTCCAATGACGATGGATGTCCCTGGACAAGCACTGATGATCCTGGATACTCCCTCCGTCCGAAAAACTTGTCCCAAGCTTGTCCCTTAAATGGATATATCTAGCACTAACTTGGTATTAGATATATCCATTCGAGGGATAAGCTTTTTCGAACGGAGGGAGTAGCTTCTGTCCTGGTCCCTACTGACCGCCGCCGCAGTGCCTAAATTGTGATCAACCGATACCCTTGCATCGACATTTATTTTGATGAAACCCTTAGGTGGGAGGAGCCAGCTTGGCCACGCTCCTGATCATGCTGCCGCCAGGGGTATGCCTTGCACCTGTTGGGTATTAATCTGCTCGAGCTGAGAAATGAAACATCTAACAAAAAGGTGGGTAACAACGGGCTTTGGTTGATCCCCTCGTGAATAAGTTTACGTCGTAATGTCCAAATAGCCCATAGGGTCACCGTCATGCGTGTTAATTCATCATGGAAGAGAACCTCCATTTGAAAATAACCTGTTCCTCGCGCTTGATTCACTGGTCTATATCATATGTTTCATCAACAAAGGATCGACTAGTGCCGACACATACCGAGCCATGGAACACTCAAGCAAGCTATGTCTCTAAGAACCCCTTGCTCTGCATACTGCACAATCATCTTTATATGACATATTCCTATGCTTGCGCACATCCTCTGTCGAAAGTGAAAGCTGAGCCAATTAATCTCCATAGAAGACCTTGAGCTTAGTAGGGACCATCACCTTCCAAAGAGTAGCCCACGATTTTTCATTTGCAGCGTTATTTGACGAGCCAGCTCTCTCGTCTAGCCAATCCTCCCTTCTCCATTTTGTTGCAACAATCATTCTGTACGCCGAATGAACGGAAAAGATGTCGGGTTTCTTCAAAGTCCCTGGACCAAAAATCAGTGATGTTGTGAGTACAAACCGGAATCTTCAGTATTGCCGATACCATATTAATGAAAGCAGCGTCCCATGAAGCAGTCCGGGCATCCAACAACTCCGAGACTATCTGAGGTGGCTGATCTACCAATGATACTATAGGTCGCATGTTCTCATGTATTGCCTATTAGCCGGTAGCTCACCATGCCTTAACGGACCCAATTAGTGTGCAGACCAAGTAATCCTGCGTTAATTTAAGTTAGTAGTTTCCTTCAATTTTAGTTTCATTTTTTATATATAATTCGAATATATATATATATATATATATATATATATATATATATATATATAATAACTGAATTATAAAAATACTTTATTGAAGTTTAAAAAAGTTCACATTGCATTAAAAATATTCAATAATGCAAAAAATATAGCGCAACTTTTTCAAAATGTTTGTTTAATTTAAATAATGTTGACACGTTTAAAGTAAGTTCTTGATATTTTTAAGAAAGTTTCATGAAAATAAAAAAGTTTACAATATTATAAAAAAATGTTTGTACCATTTCAAATGTTAATTCATTTTGTTTAGAAATTATACACAGGTTTAAATATTATTTCTGTCACATTTAAAAAACTGTTAATGTAGTGTTAAAAAACTCATGTAATTTATAAATGTTCAATGTGCAATGTGTATCAATAAAATGTGCAATATCTATTCAAATAAATGTCCAATGTGTATCAATATCTATTCAAATAAATGTGCAATGTGTATCAATAAAATGTTCAATGTGCGTGCGCCAGGCGTCTCGGATGAGTCTTTGGGGACTCGTTGGGTAGGGGACGGTGCATGAAGGCTGAAGAACCACGTGAGTGCTATTTCTCGCCCAATGCGGGACCTATCATCACCTCTGGCGCTGGGGTGATGAATTCACAGTTTCACCATATATCCCAGCCCCTGCAACCGTAGCCCCCGCGTCGCCCCTCCCGCGGGCGACACGGGCGGCGCCGCCACCTTCTGCCGCTAGCCCTCCCCTTCCCCGCCGCCGCCGGCCAGAGCTGCCAGGGCAAAGCCCCCCGCAGTGGCTGGCGGCGGGGCCCTTCTCCCCTCCTCGCGTTCGTGGCCTGCGGGAGCAGCCAGGCCGAGCGGAGGCGCCGGGGCGCGCAGATCCTGGCGGCGCGGCGGTGACGATCTTGACGGCGGCAGGCCCATGGCGCGGCTGCAGATGGGTCGACGCCGAGCTGTGTGGCGGCTGCGTGCAGGCCTCCTCGTGGCAACGGCCTTCGCCAGCGGCGGGGCGGCACGTGCGCGCATCCGGCGAGGGGTGGGGACGCGGCCACGGTGGCTTCCCGTGCGAGTACGCGGAGAAGATGCTGCGGCGTGTGTCCTCGGGAAGGATGGCTATCCTCGCCCAGATCCGTCGGCGGCATGGCGGCGGAGGTTGCAGTGGCCGGTCGGCGGTGGCGGAACTTGGCCGGTGGCAGCGGCGAGGTTCTGTCTGGATCCCGGGGCGGCGGCCCTGGAGGGTGGCGGCTGGTGAAGCTAGGGCTTCCCGCGGCGGCATGGCGTGGTGCAGTCCCTGTCCAAGGCGGATCTGTGACGGCGATCTGCTTTGGAGTGGTTCGGATCAGAGACGGTGACGAGCGCGTGGGATCCTTCTCGGCGGGGTGAGATCCCTCCTCCTAGGCTCCAGTGGTGGCACACTCAGGCAGTAGCCGGTGCGCCAGGGATCCCACGGTGGCACTGTTGCTGCGGTTGGTCGCCGGATCTAGGCGGCTGGATCTGGGGCTTTGAAGGTGGTCGAGACGGTGCACAGGTTGTTGGGTGGATTTCTTGGGACGGATCCGGGTGAAAACCTGGTCTTTGGTTGATGGCCGGAGCCGGTGATGACGATGCCCTTATCATCGTTTCCTTCATAAAGGCATCATCAAGGTGAAGCTCCCAACTCCATTCAATACCTCCGGGGGAAACCCTAGATCAGCTGATCGGATGTTGGCGGCATTCATGTGTCGTAACCCCCTTTGGGGCGGCATTCTTGGAGGTGCACTCGGCTTCGCGGGACCAGCGGACGGCTTCTTTGGTGGAGCGGTGCTTCATCCTACACATTGATGGTCACGGATTTTGACGGCGTGGTGCAGTGCAGATTCGGAGTTTGATGTGAAAGGATGGACTCACAGGAGGAGGACGCTGTCTGGCGTCATGATGGCGTCGATGGCAGAGAGACCTGGCACGGTAGATGCAACAGTACAGCTCTGAAGATGGACTCGTCGCAGGTGGCTGCGACGGCCTCATACCTGGCAGGCGTCCTGGTTGAGGAGTGCGCCGGACTGGTAGGTGCCCATACCAGGCAGGCGTCCTGGTTGGGACCTCAGGTCTTCGATGTTTAGGTTTGGCTGCGATGTCTGTTTGGTATTAGGCCCAGGCTATCAGCGCCCCTTCATCAATTGGATAGGTGTAGCGATAGTTGTTGCTTAGACGGTGGCTTTAGTCTTACTATTGCATAACTTTGTAACGTCTTGTGAGAATAATTAATAAAGTGGCCGCTGCATCGTCCAGATCTTTTTTTTTTTTTAAAAAAAACCTCTCGCGCTGGGCTGTCCTTGCTTTTAGTGGGACAGCCAATGTAAGTTTGCACCGATTTTAGAATCTTCCATGCGGCTTTTCTATTTCTTTTTGATATATTAATTTTATGGCTTTTAATGGGTTTTCATTTTTATGTCTGCTTTCTTTTTTCTGTTTTACTTTTTATTAAATATATAACAGGTGTTTTCAATACATGTCTACAGTTTTTTATACACGGGTAATATATTTTTTGATAGAGATTGAGCATTTCCTAAATACACTATAAAAGTGTTTTCAAATACATATTTTAACCTTTTTCATAAATGTTAAACGTTTTTAAGTGCGCATTGAAAATTTCTTTCAAGGGTATGAAACATTCTTTAAACTACGTGAGCTTTTTTTATTGTACAAATATTTTTTTAAATCCCATGAACATATTCATGAAATGTGCAAACACTTTTTAAAATGTACCAAAGTTTTTTAAAACAGTTTAAAACATTTTGAAAAATTATGCCAACTTTGCTTTACATTGTATAAATAGTTTCTAAAAATGTGACGAATGCAGCTTGAAATGCATGATCATTTTTCTGAATACATATTTAAAATATCACAAATTTTTTTTTGAAACACAAGAATTTTAATTAAATTCGCATATTTATTTTGAATGCTATCAAAGTTTTCTAAAAGTTGCATGAACATTACTTTTACACTGCATCAACATTATTTAATTGTGTGATTAATGCTTTTCAAAATTTGATAAAGTAATTTTCAAATATATATCTTTATTTATTTATTTATTTATTAGAATATAAACGAATATAAAGAACGAAGAAAAGAAAAAAAAAGACACAAAACGAATTAACTAAGTAACGTTCCTAACTACTGACGGCACGGCCCACTAACAACACATATGACTAACTGGCATAAAGAGAGAAGACAAGAGGAGCTCCTATTCAGCGCTTCGGGCGCCAGGGAGCTCTCCCTTGCGCCCACTCGCCAAAGCTGCTGAGCAGACCCATGTAGATGCGAGCGCTCGATCCCATTTTATTCCCCATGGGTCGCTCGATTGCATTTGAAAAAATAACAAAAAAATCACAAAAAGAAGAAAAAATCGTGAAATAAAAAATGTTCACGGATTTAAAAAAATCATCAGAATTTAAAAATGTTCATCAAATTTGGAAAAATAGTTCACATAATAAAAAAAGATCATCAATTTTGCAAAAAAGGTCACTAAAATGAAAAAAATCATGGATTTTCAAAAAAAGAAGTTCATGAATTCAAAAAAAGTTCACCAATTTTGAGAAAAAGTTCATGAATTCGAACAAACTTCACCAAATCTAAAAAAATTTGATTAAAAAAATCACACATTTTGAATAAAATAAAAAGAAAAAAGGATCAAGAAAAAATAAAAATAAAATAAGAAATGAATTAAAGGATCTAACTAATCACGTCGGGGTGACTACCGGAGCTGACACTCCTCGTGGAGGTTGTGGGTTTGAATCGTGCCTCACTCGTAATTTTTCGGTTTCTGAAAACATAAGGGGAAAAAAGGAGTAGATGGGTTGGCCCAGAGCTGGGGGGTGTGCCCCAATTGCCGAATATACTATAGCGGGCGCCTTAAGCGTCGTATAGGAAATGCCAAAGACAAGGGACATGCCGGACTAGCTCAAGACTAGAGCTAAAGTAAGTACTAGCCCAACGCACTTGCGCGTCACTTGTGGCCTAGGTGTGTCCTATTTAGCACATAGCTCGGGGAATAGCGATATAACACATAACTAAGACGTGCGCGCACTGCTTCAACTCGGCTGGCGCATTTCTGGTTTTCCTCACCCCCCCCCCCCCCCCACACACATAAGTTTCGGGAAGGTTCTAGAACTTCTCTGAACCTTTTTTTGTTTCGGTTTCCCTTTTTCATTTCAGGTTAATCTGTTTTCCTTTTTTTCCTTTTTCCCTTTACCTTTTTTTCAAATCCGAGAAATTTGTTCCAAACTCATGAACTTTTAAATACCCACGATGGTTTATCATATTCCTGAACTTTTATGAAAATGCGAAGAAATCTCAAAATCTTAAAAAAATCTAAATTCAGGAGCATTTTCCAAATTTGTGAACATTTTTCGAATTATGAGAACATTTTCAAATTGGCAACATTTTTTGAAATTTGAAGGATTTTTCAAATTCGTGACATTTTCTAACATTTTACAAATACATGACAATTTCATACATGCAAAATATCTAAATTCAGAATATATTTTTTAAAATACATATATATATGAATGAGTTTTGAAATTCAAAACTTTTTCAAATTCATGAACATTATTTTGAAATTCTGAACAGGTTTTGAAATCTATCAATATTTTTCTAAATTCACGATCATTTTTTAATTTTTGGGAAAAAATTCAAATTCCATAGACAAAATTTATATTTATGAACATTTTTCAAAATCTGGGAACAGTTTGAAATTACATGAACAATTTTCAAATTCACGAACATTAACATATTCATGATTTGTGTTTGAAAATTCAGAACATTTTTTTAAAATCCCAAACATTTTATTTGAATTGGAGATTCGTGGAGGTTTTTTTGAAGTTAAAAAGCGAAACAAAAAAAAGGGCTTCCCGCCAACATTTGGAGGGAGGGGGTGTGCATTTGCTCATACCGCGCTGCATTTGTTTTTGGCCTCGTCGGCGTGGATAGGGATGGATAATTCCGGTCTCGTCGGTCGCAGAAAAGACATGTTGCAAGAGACTTGCTACGAAGTGCCCGGCCTCGTCGGTACCGAATGCTCAAACAAAATGCGTTGGCATTATTAATTATTTTGCAATGTCAGGAGCCAATCGATCTCTTTGAGTGTCAATTTAAATCATAAAGCCAAGCTCCTGAACGCACCACTCGATAGCCAAATGATGTCGAGTATTGCGTACTATGGCGAATAGGATGTCCGTGCGGCCTAAAGTGCTCGTGCCTGGCTAGCTCTTTATGCGTCCGGCACATGGGCCTAGTCCATTTATTGAATTTCTTGTTCTTATAGTTAAAATAATTTTTTTTGAAAATAAATATCAACCAATCAAAAAATGCAAATAAATATCAATTTCTATAATTTTGTTTTATGAATTTTAAAAAACTTTATAATTTATAATAAATTCCTTTTTTTCATACTTGTTATTGCCCTATTTTACATTTTATTTATTTTCGTTTCTTCACTTTCCTTTTCGTTAGACGCATGAATATTTTTCAGAGATACTTGAAATTTTATAATGCATGAACATCTATTTTACGTTTTTAAAAAATTTCTTAGATTTTTATGCTTGATTTGATATATGCTTTTGGAGGAGGGAAGCCCAATCTTGGAGGGATGGAACTCGTCAAGGTTGCCGAGAAATAGTCATACCCTTCAACCCTTTTTTTAACACACTACAAACGCAAGCGCTCATATATACGCACGTATACTCACCCCTATGAACACACACATGCACACCTTATCTCCATTAGCACTTTCGACAGACCGAGCCAGCATATCATCTTGAGATTTACGAAGTCATAGTTGGCGCCTCGTCATCGACGGGAACATCTCCTCCCACTGAAAGCGCATCGCCGGAAATCCTGAAATAAATCCAGGAATAATGCGAGCACCAGGATTTAAACCCTGGTGGGTTGGGGATACAACTGTTCTTCTAACCATCCAACCACATGTTGGTTCGTATATTGTCGTGGAATTGTCACGGCAAATGTCCTAGTGTGAGGACTTGTCGTGAGGCCGACGCAATTAGGTAGTACCTTGAACGTGGTTGATCGGAATCAAGAGATGCGAGGCGGGCGAACACACAAGACAAGGGTTTAGACAGATTCGGGCCCCGGGAAACATCATCTAGTAATAACCCCACATGATGTTTATGGCTAGGTCTTATTATGCTCATGAGGGAGCCGCCGCATAAACCGGCTCTCCTCTAGTTGTGTCTAGCCTTCAAGATTATTCAGCCTGTCCCTCTTGGGGTGCCCTGCCCCTCTTTATATAAGTTGAAGGGGCGGGTTACATGTAGAGTCTAACTCGGATTGGGACTTAACCTATTCTGACTTCTCACCATGGGCTTCTTGACGTCTTGGGCTTCTTAACGTCTCGGGCTTATTAACCCCAGACGACTTTGTCTGCCAGGTTATAACTGTCTGCCGGCTTACCATCTGCCGGCTTATAACTGTCTGCCGGCTTATAACTATCCGCTGGCTTATAACTATCCGTCGGCTTATAATCTGCCGGCTTATAACTGTCCGCCGGCTTATAATCTGCCGGCTTACCGATGAGTCACCAAGTCCCAGCCGGGTCATATCTCCGGCCGGGTCATACCGCGGGGTATATCCCCGACATTAGCCCCCAGTTTAGCTTGGATTTATCCATGGTAAACTTATCCTGCAAAACAAGACCAACTTTGATAGATTATACGCCAGGTCGAAGGTTCTTCTGAGCCGGCACTTTGATCATCGTTAAGTCCTTGTCATTTCCTTGTTGATATATACATGTCCATGATCTCATAGCAAATCTTCCTTAGCAGATATGTTTCAACTTTGTCAATGCAAAAAATCCAGATACTTCTTTTGAAAAATCCGGGTCGACAGGCCAGCTTCAGAGTCAATTTGCTGACATTGATCTCTTGTAGAGAAATATTGTAAGAAATAATCCACTTGACTCGGCTTCCAAAGCGCCGGCTTAAAAAATATTGGTCTTGAAATACTCATCTGATTTTCAGCCGGCTTGAGGATGCAGAACTTGCTGGTTTATCCTTGCCACACTTGTCGGTTTGTAAATATTGATAGTACCGGGTCATAATTGTTGTTAACATCAAGCTTGGAAATGTACCTCCCTTATTGAAGGAAATATTCCCTAGAGGCAATAATAAAGTTATTATTTATTTCCTCATATCATGATAAATGTTTATTATTCATACTAGAATTGTATTAATCAGAAACATAATACATGTGTGAATACATAGACAAACATAGTGTCACTAGTATGCCTCTACTTGACTAGCTCATTAATCAAAGATGGTTGAGTTTCCTAGCCATGGACATGAGTTGTCATTTGATTAACGGGATCACATCATTAGGAGAATGATGTGATTGACTTGACCCATTTCGTTAGCTTAGCACTTGATCGTTTAGTTTTGTGCTATTGCTTTCTCCATGACTTATACATGTTCCTGTGACTACGAGATTATGCAACTCCCGAATATCGGAAGAACACTTTGTGTGCTACCAAACGTCACAACGTAACTGGGTGATTATAAAGGTGCTCTACAGGTGTCTCCGATGGTGTTCGTGGAGTTGGCATAGATCAAGAATAGGATTTCTCACTCCGATTGTCGGAGAGGTATCTCTGGGCCCTCTCGGTAATGCACATCACAATAAGCCTTGCAAGCAATGTGACTAATGAGTTTGTTGTGGGATGATGCATTACGGAACGAGTAAAGAGACTTGCCGGCAACGAGATTGAGCTAGGTATTGAGATACCGACGATCGAATCTCGGGCAAGTAACATACCGATGACAAAGGGAACAACGTATATTGTTATGCGGTTTGACCGATAAAGATCTTCGTAGAATATGTAGGAACCAATATGAGCATCCAGGTTCCGCTATTGGTTATTGACCAGAGACATGTCTTGGTCATGTCTACATAGTTCTCAAACCCGTAGGGTCCGCACGCTCAAATTTCTGTGACGATCGGTATTATGAGTTTTTGTGTTTTGATGTACCGAAGGTAGTTCGGAGTCCCGGATATGATCACGGACATGACGAGGAGTCTCGAAATGGTTGAGACGTAAAGATCAATATATTGGATGACTATGTTTGGACACCGGAAGTGTTTCGGGAGGTTTCGGGCATATATCGGAGTACCGTGGGGTTACCGGAACCCCCCGGGGAGTATAATGGGCCTATTGGGCCTTAGTGGAGAAGAGGAGGGGCGGCCAGGGCAGGCCACGCGCCCCCTCCCCCTCTAGTCCGAATTGGACAAGGAGGGGGGCGGCGCCCCCCTTTCCTTCCCCTCTCTCTCCTCCTCCCCCCTTCTCCTACTCCTACTAGTAAAGGAGGAATCCTACTCCCGGTGGGAGTAGGACTCCCCCCTTGCCGCGCCCTCCTCCTGGCCGGCCGCCTCCCCCTAGAACCTTTATATACGGGGGCAAGGGGGCACCCCATAGACACAACAATTGATCTATTGATCTCTTAGCCGTGTGCGGTGCCCCCCTCCACCATAATCCACCTCGGTCATATCGTAGCGGTGCTTAGGCGAAGCCCTGCGTCGGTAGCATCATCATCACCGTCACCACACCGTCGTGCTGACGAAGCTCTTCCCGGAAGCTCTACTAGATCGTGAGTTCGCGGGACGTCACCGAGTTGAACGTGTGCTGGACGCGGAGGTGTCGTATGTTCGGTGCCGAGGATCGGTCGATCGTGAAGACGTACGACTACATCAAGCGCGTTGTTATAATGCTTCCGCTTACGGTCTACGAGGGTATGTAGAAGACACTCTCCCCTCTCGTTGCTATGCATCACCATGATCTTGCGTGTGCGTAGGATTTTTTTTAAATTACTACGTTCCCCAACAGTGGCATCCGAGCCAGGTTTATGCGTAGATGTTATATGCACGAGTAGAACACAAGTGAGTTGTGGGCGATACAAGTCACACTGCTTACCAGCATGTCATACTTTGGTTTGACAGTATTGTTGGATGAAGCAGCCCGGACCAACATTACGCGTACGCTTACGCGAGACTGGTTCTACCGACGTGCTTTGCACACAGGTGGCTGGCGGGTGTCAATTTCTCCAACTTTAGTTGAGCTAAGTGTGGCTACGCCCGGTCCTTGTGAAGGTTAAAACAACACTAACTTGATGAAATATCGTTGTGGTTTTGATGTGTAGGTAAGAACGGTTCCTTCTCAGCCCATAGCAGCCACGTAAAACTTGCAACAACAAAGTAGAGGACGTCTAACTTGTTTTTGCAGGGCATGTTGTGATGTGATATGGTCAAGGCATGATGCTATATTTATTGTATGAGATGATCATGTTTTGTAACGGAGTTACCGGCAACTAGCAGGAGCCATATGGTTGTCGCTTTATTGTATGCAATGCAATCGCCCTGTAGTTGCTTTCCTTTATCACTAAGAGGTAGCGATAGTCGTAGAAGCAATAGTTGGCGAGACGACAACGATGCTACGATGGAGATCAAGGTGTCGTGCCGGTGACGATGGTGATCATGACGGTACTTTGGAGATGGAGATCAAAGGCACAAGATGATGATGGCCATATCATATCACTTATATTGATTGCATGTGATGTTTATCCTTTATGCATCTTATTCTGCTTTGTTTGACGGTAGCATTATAAGATGATCTCTCACCAAATTTCAAGGTAAAAGTGTTCTCCCTGAGTATGCACCGTTGCCAAAGTTCGTCGTGCCGAGACACCACGTGATGATCGGGTGTGATAAGCTCAACGTTCATCTACAATGGGTGTAAGACAGTTTTGCACACACAGAATACTCGGGTTAAACTTGACGAGCCTAGCATATACAGATATGGCCTTGGAACACTGAGACCGAAAGGTCGAGCGTGAATCATACAGTAGATATGATCAACATAGTGATGTTCACCATTGAAAACTACTCCATCTCACGTGATGATAGGTTATAGTTTAGTTGATATGGATCACGTGATCACTTAGATGATTAGAGGGATGTCTATCTAAGTGGGAGTTCTTAAGTAATATGATCAATTGAACTTAAATTTATCATGAACTTAGTACCTGATAGTATTTTGCTTGTCTATGTTGTTGTAGATAGATGGCCCGTGCTATTGTTCCGTTAAATTTTAATGCGTTCCTTGAGAAAGCAAAGTTGAAAGATGATGGTAGCAATTACACGGACTGGGTCCGTAACTTGAGGATTATCCTCATTGCTGCACAGAAGAATTACATCCTGGAAGCACCGCTGGGTGCCAGGCCTGCTGCAGATGCAACTGATGACGTTAAGAACGTCTGCCAGAGCAAAGCTGATGACTACTCGATAGTTCAGTGTGCCATGCTTTACGGCTTAGAACCGGGACTTCAACAACGTTTTGAACGTCATGGAGCATATGAGATGTTCCAGGAGTTGAAGTTAATATTTCAAGCAAATGCCCGAATGGAGAGATATGAAGTCTCCAATAAGTTCTACAGCTGCAAGATGGAGGAGAATAGTTCTGTCAGTGAACATATACTCAAAATGTCTGGGTATAACAATCACTTGATTCAACTGGGAGTTAATCTTCTGGATGATAGTGTCATTGACAGAATTCTTCAATCACCACCAAGCTACAATAGCTTCATGATGAACTATAATATGCAAGGGATGGATAAGGCAATTCCCGAGCTCTTCGCAATGCTAAAGGCTGCGGAGGTAGAAATCAAAAAGGAGCATCAAGTGTTGATGGTCAACAAGACCACCAGTTTCAAGAAAAAGGGTAAAGGGAAGAAGAAGGGGAACTTCAAGAAGAACGGCAAACAAGTTGCTGCTCAAGAGAAGAAACCTAAGTCTGGACCTAAGCCTGAGACTGAGTGCTTCTACTGCAAACAAATTGGTCACTGGAAGCGGAACTGCCCCAAGTATTTGGCGGATAAGAAGGATGGCAAGGTGAACAAAGGTATATGTGATATACATGTTATTGATATGTACCTTACTACAGCTCGCAGTAGCACCTAGATATTTGATACTGGTTCTGTTGCTAATATTTGCAACTCGAAACAGGGACTACTGATTAAGCGAAGACTGGCTAAGGACGAGGTGACGATGCACGTGGGAAATGGTTCCAAAGTCGATGTGATCGCCGTTGGCACACTACCTCTACATCTACCTTCGGGATTAGTTTTAGACTTGAATAATTGTTATTTGGTGCCATCGTTAAGCATAAACATTATATCTGGATCTTGTTTAATGCGAGACGGTTAGTCATTTAAATCTGAGAATAATGGTTGTTCTATTTATATGAGTAATATCTTTTATGGTCATGCACCCTTGAAGAGTGGTCTATTTGTGTTGAATCTCGATAGTAGTGATACACATATTCATAATGTTGAAGCCAAAAGATGCAGAGTTGATAATGATAGTGCAACTTATTTGTGGCACTGCCGTTTGGGTCATATTGGTGTAAAGCGCATGAAGAAACTCCATACTGATGGACTTTTGGAATCACTTGATTATGAATCACTTGGTACTTGCGAACCATGCCTCATGGGCAAGACGACTAAAACGCCGTTCTCCGGAACAATGGAGCAAGCAACAGATTTATTGGAAATCATACATACTGATGTATGTGGTCCAATGAATATTGAGGCTCGCGGCGGGTATCGTTATTTTCTCACCTTCACTAACGATTTGAGAAGATATGGGTATATCTACTTAATGAAACATAAGTCTGAAACATTTGAAAAGTTCAAAGAATTTCAGAGTGAAGTGGAAAATCATCGTAACAAGAAAATAAAGTTTCTACGATCTGATCGTGGAGGAGAATATTTGAGTTATGAGTTTGGTCTACATTTGAAACAATGCGGAATAGTTTCGCAACTCACGCCACCCGGAACACCACAATGTAATGGTGTGTCCGAACGTTGTAATTGTACTTTACTAGATATGGTGCGATCTATGATGTCTCTTACTAATTTACGCTATCGTTTTGGGGTTATGCTTTAGAGACGGCTGCATTCACTTTAAATAGGGCTCCATCGAAATCCGTTGAGACGACGCCTTATGAACTGTGGTTTGGCAAGAAACCAAAGTTGTCGTTTCTTAAAGTTTGGGGCTGCGATGCTTATGTGAAAAAGATTCAACCTGATACGCTCAAACCCAAATAGAGAAATGTGTCTTCATAGGATACCCAAAGGAAACTGTTGGGTACACCTTCCATCACAGATCCGAAGGAAAGACATTTGTTGCTAAAAATGGATCCTTTCTAGAGAAGGAGTTTCTCTCGAAAGAAGTGAGTGGGAGGAAAGTAGAACTTGATGAGGTAACTGTACCTGCTCCCTTATTGGAAAGTAGTTCATCACAGAAACCGGTTCCTGTGACACCTACACCAATTAGTGAGGAAGCTAATGATGTTGATCATGAAACTTCAGATCAAGTTACTACTGAACATCGTAGGTCAACCAGAGTAAGATCTGCACCAGAGTGGTACGGTAATCCTATTCTGGAAGTCATGTTACTTGACCAAGGCGAACCTACGAACTATGAAGAAGCGATGGTGAGCCCAGATTCCGCAAAATGGCTTGAGGCCATGAAATCTGAGATGGGATCCATGTATGAGAACAAAGTGTGGACTTTGGTTGACTTGCCCGATGATTGGCAAGCCATAGAGAATAAATGGATCTTCAAGAAGAAGACAGATGCTGACGGTAATGTTACTGTCTACAAAGCTCGACTTGTTGCAAAAGGTTTTAGACAAGTTCAAGCGGTTGACTACGATGAGACTTTCTCACCCGTAGCGATGCTTAAGTCTGTCTGAATCATGTTAGCAATTGCCGCATTTTATGATTATGAAATTTGGCAAATGGATGTCAAAACTGCATTCCTGAATGGATTTCTGGAAGAAGAGTTGTATATGATGCAACCAGAAGGTTTTGCCGATCCAAAGGGAGCTAACAAAGTGTGCAAGCTCCAGCGATCCATTTATGGACTGGTGCAAGCCTCTCGGAGTTGGAATAAATGTTTTGATAGTGTGATCAAAGCATATGGTTTTATACAGACTTTTGGAGAAGCCTGTATTTACAAGAAAGTGAGTGGGAGCTCTGTAGCATTTCTAATATTATATGTGGATGACATATTGTTGATTGGAAATGATGTAGAATTTTTGGATAGCATAAAAGGATACTTGAATAAGAGTTTTTCAATGAAATACCTCGGTGAAGCTGCTTACATATTGGGCATCAAGATCTATAGAGATAGATCAAGACGCTTAATTGGACTTTCACAAAGCACATACCTTGACAAAGTTTTGAAAATGTTCAAAATGGATCAAGCAAAGAAAGGATTCTTGCCTGTGTTACAAGGTGTGAAGTTGAGTCAGACTCAATGCTCGACCACTGCAGAAGATAGATAGAAAATAGAAGTGTTCCCTATGCTTCAGCCATAGGCTCTATCATGTATGCAATGCTGTGTACCAGACCTGATGTGTGCCTTGCTATTAGTTTAGTAGTGAGGTACCAAAGTAATCCAAGAGTGGATCACTGGACAACGGTCAAGAACATCCTGAAGTACCTAAAGAAGACTAAGGATATGTTTCTCGTTTATAGAGGTGACAAAGAGCTCGTCGTAAATGGTTACGTTGATGCAAGCTTTGACACTGATCCAGACGATTCTAAATCGCAAACCGGATACGTGTTTATATTGAACGATGGAGCTGTCAGTTGGTGCAGTTATAAACAAAGCGTCGTGGCGGGATCTACGTGTGAAGCGGAGTACATAGCTGCTTCGGAAGCAGCAAATGAAGGAGTCTGGATGAAGGAGTTCATATCCGATCTAGGTGTCATACCTAGTGCATCGGGTCCAATGAAAATCTTTTGTGACAATACTGGTGCAATTGCCTTGGCAAAGGAATCCAGATTTCACAAGAGAACCAAGCACATCAAGAGACGCTTCAATTCCATTCGGGATCAAGTCCAGGTGGGAGACATAGAGATTTGCAAGATACATACGATCTGAATGTTGTAGACCCGTTGACTAAGCCTCTTCCACGAGCAAAACATGATCAACACCAAGACTCCATGGGTGTTAGAATCATTACTGTGTAATCTAGATTATTGACTCTAGTGCAAGTGGGAGACTGAAGGAAATATGCCCTAGAGGCAATAATAAAGTTATTATTTATTTCCTCATATCATGATAAATGTTTATTATTCATGCTAGAATTGTATTAACCGGAAACATAATACATGTGTGAATACATAGACAAACATAGTGTCACTAGTATGCCTCTACTTGACTAGCTCGTTAATCAAAGATTGTTGAGTTTCCTAGCCATGGACATGAGTTGTCATTTGATTAACGGGATCACATCATTAGGAGAATGATGTGATTGACTTGACCCATTTCGTTAGCTTAGCACTTGATCGTTTAGTTTTGTGCTATTGCTTTCTCCATGACTTATACATGTTCCTGTGACTATGAGATTATGCAACTCCTGAATACCAGAAGAACACTTTGTGTGCTACCAAACGTCACAACGTAACTGGGTGATAATAATGGTGCTCTACAGGTGTCTCCGATGGTGTTCGTGGAGTTGGCATATATCAAGAATAGGATTTTTCACTCCGATTGTTGGAGAGGTATCTCTGGGCCCTCTCGGTAATGCACATCACAATAAGCCTTGCAAGCAATGTGACTAATGAGTTAGTTGCAGGATGATGCATTACGGAACGAGTAAAGAGACTTGCTGGCAATGAGATTGAGCTAGGTATTGAGATACCGACAATCGAATCTCGGGCAAGTAACATACCGATGACAAAGGGAACAATGCAAATTTTTATGCGGTTTGACCGATAAAGATCTTCGTAGAATATGTAGGAACCAATATGAGCATCCAGGTTCCGCTATTGGTTATTGACCAGAGACATGTCTCGGTCATGTCTACATAGTTCTCGAACCCGTAGGGTCCGCACGCTTAAAGTTCTGTGACGATCGGTATTATGACTTTTTATGTTTTGATGTACCGAAGGTAGTTCAGAGTCCCGGATATGATCACGGACATGACGAGGAGTCTCGAAATGGTCGAGACGTAAAGATCGATATATTGGACGACTATGTTCGGACACCGGAAGTGTTTCGGGCATATACCGGAGTACCGGGGGGTTACCGGAACCCCCCGGGGAGTATAATGGTCCTATTGGGCCTTATTGGAGAAGAGGAGGGGCGGCCAGGGCAGGCCACGCGCCCCCTCCCCCTCTAGTCCGAATTGGACAAGGAGGGGGGCGGCGCCCCCCTTTCCTTCCCCTCTCTCTCCTCCTCCCCCCTTCTCCTACTCCTACTAGGAAAGGAGGAGTCCTACTCCTGGTGGGAGTAGGACTCTCCCCTTGGCGCGCCCTCCTCCTGGCTGGCCGCCTCCCCCCTAGCTCCTTTATATACGGGGGCAAGGGGGCACCCCATAGACACAACAATTGATCTGTTGATCTCTTAGCCGTGTGCGGTGCCCCCTCCACCATAATCCACCTCGGTCATATCGTAGCAGTGCTTAGGCGAAGCCCTGCGTCAGTAGCATCATCATCACCGTCACGACACCATCGTGCTGACGAAGCTCTTCCCGGAAGCTCTACTGGATCATGAGTTCGCGGGACGTCACCGAGTTGAACGTGTGCTGAACGCGGAGGTGCCGTACGTTCGGTGCTGAGGATCGATCGATCGTGAAGACGTACGACTACATCAACCGCGTTGTTATAACGCTTCCGCTTATGGTCTATGAGGGTACGTAGACGACACTCCCCCTCTCATTGCTATGCATCACCATGATCTTGCGTCTGCGTAGGAATTTTTTTGAATTTACTACGTTCCCCAACACTTATATGCATATCACTTGTAGCCCCGAAGTCTTAAGAAGGGAGCGTAGTAACAACTTAAGACTTGCTTCAATATAAATGTTGCAACCTTGAAGAAATCCAGGTTGTTCATCTCAATCACTAGTCAAAACTGAATATTCCAGATATGTAGCCCCCAAGTGCCGGGTTGTCATGCTTGCAGCAACCTGGGACTTGTAATTGCCTTATGCTCATAAGAACTTCAACCAGTGTAACCCCCCAAGTGCCGGGTCATTATACAATAATGAGTAGGGACTTTGTAGATATGATCATGTAGACTTGAACAGAAACGTGTAGGCCCCAAGGGCCGGCTCGGTAACGTAATACTGAGCTGGGACTTTATATATACTTCATTGAAAATAACATCATATGATGTAGCCTCCATCGCAGGGCTTGAAACCCACGTCCACAAGGTTAAGAGCCTTGTGCTTTACCAACTGAGCAATGGACCCTTCAATATAATGAATTTAACTTGTGTACCTTGAATTTTTAACAGGAGCAATTAGTAGCCCCCAAGGGCCGGCTCATTACGATGTGATGAGTCGGGTCTTCAATGAGGCAAGTAAGAAATGACCTTGCATTAGCCCCCAAGTGTCATGGTGCATGCTTGCAGCGACATGGGACTTGCATATTTGATGTAATCTCAACTTGAATAATGTAGCCCCCAAGTGCCGGGTCGTAAGCCTGCAGCGACTCAGGACTATTCTTTCCATTCTAGAATAAATCATATCCATTGATAAAATAATAGCCATTGTGCTGAAGCGACTTTGAAAACCTCAATCATAATACTGGTTATTGATAACCATAATAAAAATCCAGCCATGTTGGCTATTCAAGATTTGAATACCTTATCGGTTGACAAGTAAATCTAGAGTTTAAATACTCAGCGGCTCTTGGCCGACGGCGACTTAATGCGCATCCATTGTAATCCGGGATTTTTGTAACCCCAGATATGCTCAAATATGAGCCATGAGGATTAAGGTTACATGGCCTGAATCGTTTTAAACCATTAATATGAAACAAGGATATGCATCCAAAAAATGTTCAAATAAAAAATAAAAAATCAGAAAAACAAGGCTTTCATAGGCCGCCAAGCCTAAATCTCAAGTGCTTTCATGGGCCGCACAACCGCTGAGTTAAACCTTTTAAACCTTATAAGCCGGGCCTCACATGACCAATCATCGTTTTAACTTTGAAAAGTTCAGGGTCTTGCATAAGATTGACTGTCAAAAGTACGGCGGGTCATTACAGGATTACCTGGGCGGAGTGGCAGACTTAAAAATGTGGGATAACCTGGGTTTTTAGGTGAATACACCTGGCTTCCAAGCCAGAAAAAGGTGATGCCCTCTTTGGTGAATACACCTATGTTTGAACAAGATAACCTGGAAAGTTTTGGTGAATACACCTGGCATTCCATGCCAAAAAAGGTTATGTCCTCTTTGGTGAATACACCTATGTTTGAACAAGATAACCAGGAAACTTTGGTGAATACACCTGGTGTTCCAAGCCAGTTAAGAGGGTAGTGACGCTATGTTCTGTTTGGTAAATACACCTATGTTTGAACAGGAAGCCCCCAAGTGATGTTTACAGCCCAGCCTATAAGCCGGATCAAAGGGTAGTCATAGCTACGCTCTGTGAGCAGGAAGCCCCCATGTAATTTGTAACAGGGTGTATAAGTCAATAAGGCAGGATACCCATGTTTGATCCGCGCATCATGGCAGCAGGTCCTCTTCAGCAACCTTTAATTTTCTAAGAACATGAACCTTGCGAGAGATAAATTCTTATTGAGCCGAAATTTTAAATCGGACATTGAGATCTTTCAAAGCTTTGTGGGAGATAGATTTCCCTTGGGCCGGATTTTTAACCGGAATCTTTCCTGATAACCCGGAATTATTCTATTGAGCCGAAATCTTATGATTGTCAGGCACTTTTTAAGCCGGAAATATCCTGAGGGCCTTCAAATTTTCACCAATAGGGCAGTAGCCTCCGGAGCCGGGTTATTTTTCCCTCCAATGACCCGGAGTTCTTGAATTTTGCTGAAACTGGCAATCATTTACTGAGTCATGTCATCGTAGCCCCCGAGTCTCAAGGCGACTCGAGGAGTTGGCTTGAGATTCTCCATATTTGACCGTGATATAAACTGGCATAGAGTTGAACAGCGGAATGCTGGAATATGTTGAAGCTGGAGGCGAATTGATGATCTTCGCAATACTTATTGTATATCTTTAGCGTCGATAACACAATATGAATCCATGGAAACTTGAGGTCGACCGTGGCGGGTTATAAATGACCCTATATGATTTGTGTCAGTAATCTGGCCATTGATTCATCCTAGCTGGTTGTTTAACCAAAACACAAAGGCAGCGGCATGCACGCATCCATTCACTGGGTAATATGGCACGGACGAACGCCGGTGCGAAAAATTGCCAGCGCGTGCTCCGTACTCATGGTATAACCCACTTTTGTATTTTCATAATTGTCCTGCATATAAAGATACACAAATCAAAGTAATTGTTCTTTGAAAAATAATATGTACTAATAAAGTAGACTTAAATGGATATCACCTGATTTGTCCGGACGACAGATGATCCATATGTAACGTTTGTAGATAACCTTTCAGTACTGTTACTGAATTCACTTTGATCCATATGTAATCCAGAGTATTTTTATGTTAACCCCCTCGAGGATCCTGCCAGATACTGCCACAACTCATTTTTACCCACCTGGTCAACTCCTCCTCCTTTATTTTTCTTATCTACACGAGATGAGCAGCGCAGAGCATAGAGCAGAGCAGCATGGGCAGAACCGGCGATGGGGAGGCAGCTGAGCAGGTGAGTAGTAAAGTAGCTTGGCGCCTCGGGACCACAGGCATGGCGACTTGGCAGCGGCAAGGTGAGTTAACAGGGCGGGGCCAAGAGCGGTGAAGGATCCCAACGATTTGTGTAGAGGCAAGGCCGACTCAATGCGTGGGCGGCTCGAGACGGCCACAGCAGAAGCCGGCGGCGGAGGCAGAGAAAACGCAGCAGGGAAGGCCGGAGCGGCGCGCACGAGGGGAGTAGCGAGAGGAGGCGAGGCTACGGGGGGTCAGAAACGGTGCGGCGGAGCCAGCAATAGGACGACATGGGCGACCAGCATGAGCAGCAGCAGTAAGCCGGCCTAAACGGGCGGGTCATGGCCGCGGTGACTCAGAGGTGATGCAGGTGGTTTAGCACGAGGCCGTGGCGATTGCAGAGGCGAAACCACTCGGGCTGTTCAATGCTGATGGCTCGGGGATGACCCGGAGTAGAAGCAACTTGGAGCAGAGGTGGATGGCAGTTCAAAGTGCGGCGGTGGGCGACTCGCAGCTCGTCTCGAGGCTGCGGAAGCAGAGCCGCTCAGGGCAGGGCGGAGGAAACTGGTGGAGGTCGCCAGCGGAGACGGTGGCTTGAAGACAGCCAAGGGCGGGTCTCGGTGCAACGGGCTGAGTCAAAGGCAGCACAAGGGTGGCTCGGACGGCCGCACGTGCAGCAGAAGAAAAGGCGGAGTCGAACCATGGCCGTGGAGACGGCGGCTCGGGGTCGAATTAGCGAGACCC
Source organism: Triticum aestivum (assembly GCF_018294505.1). Taxonomy (NCBI): domain Eukaryota; kingdom Viridiplantae; phylum Streptophyta; class Magnoliopsida; order Poales; family Poaceae; genus Triticum; species Triticum aestivum. The sequence continues at coordinate 119,929,603 of NC_057802.1, read as the reverse complement.
GGCGACTCGAGGCGAACGCAGCGACTCGGAGCAGATGCTCAACGGCGCGGTGGTGAAGGTGAGGCCGGGGGCGACCCATAGCGACTTGGCGAAGGCGGCTCTGCAAGGAGGCAGGCGGGTCGTAGCGCTCGGCGGCGACTCACAGCGGAGCGAGGCACGCCGACAACTCGCTGGTGAGTTCCTGGAGGCTCAAGAAGGTTGGTTTGGAGGTGGCGATTTGCGGCCCGAGGCACTACGGTTCAGAGGTAGGGCTTAGCGAGGCCTGGCGCGGAGCGAGGCGGCTCTCGACTACGGCGGCTCAGAGGCAGCCAAGGCGGGTTGACTCGCAACAGAGGCGAGGAAGAACTCACCGCAGTAGAGGAGCTTTGGCGGCTCAGAAGAGCAGTGGCGGCTCAATGAGAGCGCCAGCGGGTCATGTCCTCGGCGGCTCTCCCGCTGCAGAGGCAGTACGGGGTCGCCCAGGTCGGGTGCCCGGAGGTGCATGGAGCGGAGGGCCGGCCACGGGACGGCTCAACAGCGGCTCATGGCGCGGCCGGCTTTGAAGAAGTGGAGGTGAGGTGGAGTCAGCACATGGGCGGAGATGGCGTACACGCGGCGATGCTCCAGTGCCTTGACCTACAGTCCGGATACTGTAATACATGTACTTGCAGCAGAAAAAACTCATGTCGATCTCGGCAATTGGCGGCACTTGCTTAAAACTAACGTATCTACCCAATTGCTCGGTGACATTGTTCAGTCTGATTCCTGTCCGGTTTCGTCTCTAGCGGAAAAAACGATATGCTCTCAGATTCGACGGGTCACCGCGCGGCGCGTGAGGCGCCGTACGTAAACCCTAAAATCTCTACAAATATCGTATTTGTCGCTCCGAAGTTTAACCATAATTCTGATTTCCCCACGATAAATTTGCCGGCTCTGTCCATGGTTGTCCGGGGCTCACGCGATCGTTCCATGCTGGCTCCTTTTCATCTATCAATCGCAAGCTTCTCGATGCCTGAGAGAAATCCCTTCAAGAACTCAACACCAACCTGCGCAGGCCCCACGGTGGGCGCCAACTATCGTGGAATTGTCACGGCTGATGTCCTAGTGTGAGGACTTGCCGTGAGGCCGACGCAATTAGGTAGTAGCTTGAACGGGGTTGATCGGAATCGAGAGACGCGAGGCGGGCAAACACACAAGACTAGGGTTTAGACAGCTTCAGGCCCCAGGAAACGTCATCCGATAATAACCCTACATGCTGTTTGTGGCTAGGTCTCATTATGCTCATGAGGGAGCCGCCGCATAAACCGGCTCTCCTCTAGTTGTGTATAGCCTTCAAGATTATTCAGCTTGTCCCTCTTGGGGTGCCCTGCCCCTCCTTATATAAGTTGAAGGGGCGGGTTACATGTAGAGTCCAACTTGGATTGGGACTTAACCTATTCCGACTTCTCACCATGGGCTTCTTAACGTCTTGGGCTTCTTAACGTCTCGGGCCTATTAACCCCAGGCGACTTTGTCTGTCGGGTTATAACTATCTGCCGGCTTACCATCTGCCGGCTTATAACTGTCTGCCGACTTATAACTATCCGCCGGCTTATAACTATCCGCCCGCTTATAATCTGTCGGCTTATAACTGTCCGCCGGCTTATAATCTGCTGGCTTACCAATGAGTCACGAAGTCCCAGCCGGGTCATATCTCTGGCCGGGTCATACCGCGGGGTATATCCCCGACACATACCCTTCAACTGTTGTATGATGTGTTTGGACGGTGATCAATGTTTGTGGCTATGTGCAGACGAAAAGAGAAGAGTTTGAGCATGCTTGGTTTTAGAGCATCTCCACTCGTTCGGCCCCCAGCGCACCGGCCAGCGCTTTTTCGGCCCTGGGGGCGATCTAGTTCGCAGCCACGCCCCCAGGTGTTGGCCCGAAGACGTTATAAATTCAAACTTGACATTTCCTGCTACCCAAAAAATGCCACAAGTCCGGCGATCAGCGGCTGCCACATAGTTCGGCGATCACCATGCCACAGTTCGGCGATCAATTAGTCGCAAGTTCGACATTCAAAAGAAAGGACGCATAGGCAATGCATCAAACGGCAGCGTTGTCCTCCATCGTCAGACTGGTGGGAGTCGTCATGCGCGGGCTGGTTGGCGTCGGTGCGGCTTCTATGCTGGGCGTCGTGGAGGCATCATCGCTCGGGCTTGGCGGCGACATTGGGGTCGTCGGCGTGGGAGTTGGCGCGGTCGTCGCCGGTATCTGGTTCAAGATGAGGCCGCACTCAGCCAGGTACCACACCTTGATATGCTCATCCATCGTCGACACGTCCGCCCCCATCAAGAACTCCAGGTCGGTGTTCCTCTTCTTCGTGGCGACGTTTGTCCAGAGTAGGTCGAGCTCGACGGTGCTGTTCTTCATCAACGCGGACCATCGAGCCTCAAATTTCTCTTCCCTCTGGGCGGCGTGGTTCTTGGCATTGGTGAAGCACTGCTCGATGGACGCTTGCAGCCACGCGGTAGCCGGTGTGACATCCTTCGCCGTCTTGGCCCATTTGTTGCTATTTGGGCACCCATCAGCCGCGCCCGGGTGAGCCGCGATCTCCTCGATGATCCCATGCCATTTGTTCCATGCTGTTTGGATGAGCGCCCAATGGTTCACCATCGCCTTCGAGCCGCACTGCATGTGGATGCAGGCGAAGTAGGGGTCGACCAACTTTCGCTCATCGAACTCCGACTTGATGCCAGTGATCGGGTCGAGGCAGACGGTCTTCCATGCTTCGGCGAGGCACTCGCCTTCTTTGGACGCCCACTTGACGCGCGGCTCGCTGGTCCTGGCCGCCCACATCTTCTTCTTCCCTTTCCTCGCCGAAGCTGGCGCCTGCTCCTCCTCCTCCTCATGCTCCTCTTCCTCTTCCTCGCCATAGTCGAGCTTGTCGTCCATGTCTCCGGCGAGGTCCATTGTATCTTCTTGCGCATGGAACCTGGGGGAGGCGGCGGCGGTCGAGGCGCTCGTGATGATGTCGTCCATGTCGGCTTCCGTCGTGTCAGCGTTGCCGAAATGCGACGACGAGGCTTGCGAGAAGTGCAGGGCGCCACGGCATAGAGGCGGCGTAAGCCGGCGATGAGTAGTTGTACGGGGGGTACTGGACGTCGGCGAACACAGGTGAGGCGTGCGCTGGGCTGGGTGGCCATGCGGAAAAGTGATGTTATGGTTGAACCCGCCGTGCGCGTTGCCGTCGGTGTAGCCAGGCGAGGGCGCGCACCCCCAGGTTTGTGGTGATGGCGAGAAGCCGACCGCCGACCCGATGCTCTGCTAGCTCCAGGAAACTTGCGGGTCGCGGTCGCTGGGTGGATTCATCATCCCCGCGCGAGACGCCTCTGCCTGGTCCGCCGCGCGAGCCACTGACGCGGCCGCATCCCGGGCCCTCTTGGCATTGAGCATGTTCCGCCGGTCGGTGGTGACAGCTGATGGGGAACGTAGCAATAATTCAAAATTTTCCTACGTGTCACCAAGATCAATCTAGGACATGCTAGCAACGAGAGAGAGGGAGTGCATCTTCATACCCTTGAAGATCGCTAAGCGGAAGCGTTACAAGAACGCGGTTGATGGAGTCGTACTAGCGGCGATTCAAATCACGGAAGATCCGATCTAGCGCCGAACGGACGGCGCCTCCGCGTTCAACACACGTACAGCCCGGGGATGTCTCCTCCTTCTTGATCCATCAAGGGGAGAGGAGAATTTGAGGGAAAACTCCAGCAGCACAACGGCGTGGTGGCAATGGAGCTCGTGGTTCTCCGGCAGAGCTTCGCTAAGCACTACGGAGGAGGAGGAGGAGTTGGAGGAGGAGAGGGCTGCGCCAGGCAAGGGGTGCGGCTGCCCTCTCTCTCCCTCACTATATATAGGGGGAAGGGGGTGGAGGAGGCGCCCTAGGGTTCCCTAGGGGAGGGGCGGCGGCCACAGGGGAAACCCTAGATGGGTTTGGGCGCCCCCACCCCTGGGAAACTTGCCCCCCAAGCCGGGAGGGGTGGCTGCCCTAGGGGAGGTGCCCCCACCTCTCCAAGTTACATGAGAGGGGCTGGGAGGGGCGCACAGCCCCTTAGTGGGCTGGTGTGCCCCCTCCCCTTGGCCCGTAAGGCCCCCCAACGCTTGCCGGGGCCTCCGAAACCCCTTTCGGACATGCTGGCCATAGCCTGGTACCCCCGGAACAATTCCGGACTCCAATACCCTTCGTCCAATATATCGATCTTCACCTCCGGACCACTCCAGAGTTCCTCGTCATGTCCGGGATCTCATCTAGGACTCCAAACAACCTTCGGTAACCACATACTATTTCCCATAACAACTCTAGCGTCACCGAACCATAAGTGTGTAGACCCTACGGGTTCGAGAACCATGCAGACATGACCGAGACACCTCTACGGCCAATAACCAATAGCGGGATCTGGATACCCATATTGGCTCCCACATGTTCGACGATGATCTCATCGGATGAACCACGATGTCAGAGATTCAATCAATCCCGTATACAATTCCCTTTGTCTATCGGTATGTTACTTGCCCGAGATTCGATCGTCGGTATCCCAATACCTCGTTCAATCTCGTTACCAGCAAGTCTCTTTACTCGTTCCGTGACGCATGATCCCGTGGCTAACTCCTTATTCACATTGAGCTCATTATGATGATGCATTACCGAGTGGGCCCAGAGACACCTCTCCGTCATACGGAGTGACAAATCCCAGTCTCGATTCGTGCCAACCCAACAGACACTTTCGGAGATACCTATAGTGCACCTTTATAGCCACCCAGTTACGTTGTGACGTTTGGTACACCCAAAGCATTCCTACGGTATCCGGGAGTTGCACAATCTCATGGTCTAAGGAAATGATACTTCACATTAGAAAAGCTCTTAGCAAACGAACTGCACGATCTTGTGCTATGCTTAGGATTGGGTCTTGTCCATCACATCATTCTCCTAATGATGTGATCCCGTTATCAATGACATCCAATGTCCATGGTCAGGAAACCATAACCATCTATTGATCAACGAGCTAGTCAACTAGAGGCTTACTAGGGACATGTTGTGGTCTATGTATTCACACATGTATTATGGTTTCCAGTTAATAGAATTATAGCATGAACAATAGACAGTTATCATGAACAAGGAAATACAATAATAACCATTTTATTATTGCCTCTAGGGCATATTTCCAACAGTCTCCCACTTGCACTAGAGTCAATAATCTAGTTCACATCACTATGTGATTGTAATGAATCCAACACCCATGGGGTTTGTTCATATCTCGCTTGTGAGAGAGGTTATTAGTCAACGGGTCTGAACCTTTCAAATCCGTGTGCGCTTTACAAATCTCTATGTCATCTTGTATATGCAGCTTCCACGCACTACTTGGAGCTATTCCAAATAACTGCTCTACTATACGAATCCGGTTTACTACTCAGAGTCATCCGGATTAGTGTCAAAGTTTGCATCGACGTAACCCTTTATGACGAACTCTTTTACCACCTCCATAATCGAGAAAATTCCTTAGTCCACTAGATACTAAGGATAAGTTCGACCGCTGTCATGTGATCCATTCCTGGATCACTCTTGTACCCCTTGACTGACTCATGGCAAGGCACACTTCAGGTGCGGTACACAGCATAGCATACTGTAGAGCCTACGTCTAAAGCATAGGGGATGACCTTCGTCCTTTCTCTCTCTTCTGCCGTGGTCAGGTCTTGAGTCTTACTCAATACTCACACCTTGTAACACAGCCAAGAACTCCTTCTTTGCTGATCTATTTTTGAACTCCTTCAAAATCTTGTCACGGTATGTATTCATTTGAAAGTACTATTAAGCGTTTTTGATCTATCCTTATAGATCTTGATGCTCAATGTTCAAGTAGCTTAATCCAGGTTCCCCATTGAAAAACACTTTTCAAATAACCCTGTATGCTTTCCAGAAATTCTACATCATTACTGATCAACAATATGTTAACAACATATACTCATCAAAAATCTATAGTGCTCCCACTCACTTCGTTGGAAATACAAGTTTCTCATAAACTTTGTATAAACCCAAAATCTTTGATCATCTCATCAAAGCGTACATTCCAACTCCGAGATGCTTACTCCGGTCCTTAGAAGGATTGCTGGAGCTTTGCATACTTGTTAGCATCTTTCAGGATTGACAAAACCTTCTGGTTGTATCACATACAACCTTTCCTCAAGAAAATCGTCGAGGAAACAATGTTTTGACATCCTATCTGCAAGATTTCATAAATAATGCAGTAACTGCTAATATAATTCCAACAGACTCTTAGCATCGCTACGAGTGAGAAAGTCTCATCGCAGTCAACTCCTTGAACTTGTCGGAAAACATCTTAACGACAAGTCGAGCTTTCTTAATGGTGACACTTACCATCATTGTCCGTCTTCCTTTTAAAATCCATCTGCACCCAACAGCCTTACGACCATCAAGTAGTTCTTCCAAAGAATATACTTTGTTTTTATACATGGATCCTCTCTCGGATTTTATGGCCTCGAGCCATTCGTCAGAATCTGGGCCCACCATCGCTTCTCCATAGCTCGTAGGTTCATTGTTGTCTAGCAACATGACTTCCAAGACAGGATTACGTACCACTCTGAAGTAGTACGCATCCTTGTCGACCTACGAGGTTTGGTAGTGACTTGATCCGAACTTTCATGATCACTCTCATAAGCTTCAACTTCAATTGGTGTAGGCGCCACAGGAACAACTTCCTGTGCCCTGCTACACACTAGTTGAAGTGACGGTTCAATAACCTCATCAAGTCTCCACCATCCTCCCACTCAATTCTTTCGAGAGAAACTTTTCCTCGAGAAAGGACCCGTTTCTAGAAACAATCACTTTTGCTTCCAGATCTGAAATAGGAGGTATACCCAACTGTTTTGGGTATTCTATGAAGATGCATTTATCCGCTTTGGGTTCGAGCTTATCAGCCTAAAACTTTTTCACATAAGCGTCGCAGCCCCAAACTTTTAAGAAACGACAGCTTAGGTTTCTCTAAACCATAGTTCATACGGTGTCGTCTCAATGGAATTGCGTGGTGCCCTATTTAAAGTGAATGCGGTTGTCTCTAATGCCTAAGCCATAAACGGTAGTGGTAATTCGTAAGAGACATCATGGTACGCACCATATCCAATAGGGTGCAGTTATGATGTTCGGACACACCATCACACTATGGTGTTCCAGGCGGTATTAGTTGTGAAACAATTTCCACAATGTCTTAATTTTGTGCCAAACTCGTAACTCAGATATCTCTATGATCATATCATAGACATTTTATCCTCTTGTCACAACGATCTTCAACTTCACTCTGAAATTACTTGAACCTTTCAATAATTCAGACTTGTGTTTCATCAAGTAAATATTCTTAGCATCTACTCAAATCATCTGTGAAGTAAGAACATAACGATATCCACTGCGTGCCTCAGCACTCATTGGACTGCACACATCAAATGTATTACTTCCAACAAGTTGCTCTATTGTTTCATCTTACTGAAAACGAGGCCTTTCAGTCATCTTGCCCATGTGGTATGATTTGCATGTCTCAAGTGATTCAAAATCAAGCGAGTCCAAACGATCCATCTATATGGAGTTTCTTCATGCATATCTACCAATAGACGTGGTTCACATGTCTCAATCTTTTCAAAAACGAGTGAGTCCAAAGATCCATCAACATGGAGCTTCTTCATGCGTTTTATACCAATATGACTCAAATGGCAGTGCCACAAGTATGTGGTACTATCATTACTATCTTATATCTTTTGGCATGAACATGTGTATCACTACGATCGAGATTCAATAAACCATTCATTTTAGGTGCAAGACCATTGAAGGTATTATTCAAATAGACAGAGTAACCATTATTCTCCTTAAATGAATAACCGTATTGCGATAAATATAATCCAATCATGTCTATGCTCCACGCAAACACCAAATAACAATTATTTAGGTTTAACACCAATCTCGATGGTAGAGGGAGCATGCGATGCTTGATCACATCAACCATGGAAAGATTTCCAACACATATCGTCATCTCACCTTTAGCTGGTCTCCGTTTATTCCGTAGCTTTTTATTTTGAGTTACCAACACTTAGCAACCGAACCGGTATCTAATACCCTGGTGCTACTAGGAGTACTAGTAAAGTACACATTAATATAATGTATATCCAATATACTTCTATCGACCTTGCCTGCCTTCTCATCTACCAAGTATCTAGGGTAGTTCTGCTTCAGTGACCGTTCCCCTCATTATAGAAGCACTTAGTCTCGGGTTTGGGTTCATCCTTGGGTTTCTTCACTAGAGCAGCAACTGATTTGCCGTTTCATGAAGTATCCCTTCTTTCCCTTGCCCTTCTTGAAACTAGTGGTTTTACTAACCATCAACAATTGATGCTCCTATTTGATTTCTACTTTCGCGGTGTCAAACATCGCGAGTTGCTCAAGGATCATCATGTCTATCCCTGATATGTTATAGTTCATCACGAAGCTCTAATAGCTTGGTGGCAGTGACTATGGAGAACCATCACTATCTCATCTGGAAGATTAACTCCCACTCGATTCAAGCGATTGTAGTACTCAGACAACCTGAGCACATGCTCAACGATTGAGCTTTTCTCCCTTAGTTTGTAGGCTTAAGAAACTTGTCAGAGGTCTCATACCTCTTGACATGGGCACTAGTCTGAAATCCCAATTTCAGTCTTTGGAACATCTCATATGTTCTGCGATGTTTCAAAAACGTCTTTGGCACCTCAATTCTAAACCGTTAGCATTACGCACTGAACTATCACGTAGTCATCAAAACGTGTATGTCAGATGTTCGCAATATCCACAGACGACGCTCGAGGTTCAGCACACCGAGCGATGCATTAAGGACATAAGCCTTCTGCGCAGCAATGAGGATAATCCTCAGTTTACGGACCCAGTCCGCATAATTTCTACTATCAACTTTCAACTAAATTTTCTCTAGGAACATATCTTAAACAGTAGAACCAAAGCGTAAGCTATGACATAATTTGCAAAGACCTTTTGACTATGTTCATGATAATTAAGTTCATCTAATTATTTAATGAACTCCCACTTAGATAGACATCCCTCTAGTCATCTAAGTGATACATGATCCGAATTGACTAGACCGTGTCCGATCATCACGTGAGACGGACTATTCATCAACGGTGAACATCTCCATATTGATCGTATCTACTATACGACTCATGTTCGACCTTTCGGTCTCTTGTGTTCTGAGGCCATGTCTGTACATGCTAGGCTCGTCAAGTCAACCTAAGTGTTTCGCATGTGTAAATTTGGCTTACACCCGTTGTATACGAACGTTAGAATCTATCACACCCGATCATCACGTGGTGCTTCGAAACAACGAACCTTCGCAACGGTGCACAGTTAGGGGGAACACATCTCTTGAAATTTTAGTGAGGGATCATCTTATTTATGCTACCATCGTTCTAAGCAAATAAGATGTAAACATGACAAACATCACATGCAAATCATAAAGTGACATGATATGGCCAATATCATCTTGCGCCTTTGATCTCCATCTTCGAGGCGCGGCATGATCACCTTTGTCACCGGCATGACACCATGATCTCCATCATCGTGTCTTCATGAAGTTGTCTCTCCAACTATTACTTCTACTACTATGGCTAGCAGTTAGCAATAAAGTAAAGTAATTACATGGCGTTTTCATTGACACACAGGTCATAGAATAAATTAAGACAACTCCTATGGCTCCTGCCGGTTGTCATACTCATCGACATGCAGGTCGTGATTCCTATTACAAGAACATGATCAATCTCATACATCACATATATCATTCATCACATCATTTTGGCCATATCACATCACATAGCATACCCTGCAAAAACAAGTTAGACGTCCTCTAATTGTTGTTCCATGTTTTACGTGGCTGCTATGGGTTTCTAGCAAGAACGTTTCTTACCTACGCAAATGCCACAACGGTGATATGCCAATAGCTATTTACCCTTCATAAGGACCCTCTTCATCGAATCCGATCCGACTAAAGTGGGAGAGACAGACACCCGCTTGCCACCTTATGCATCAAGTGCATGTCAGTTGGTGGAACCTGTCTCACGTAAGAGTACGTGTAAGGTCGGTCCGGGCCGCTTCATCCCACAATGCCGCCGAATCAAGATAAGACTAGTAATGGTAAGCAAATTGAACAAATCATCGCCCAAAACTACTTTGTGTTCTACTCGTGCATAGAATCTACGCATAGACCTAGCTCATGATGCCACTGATGGGGAACGTAGCAATAATTCAAAATTTTCCTACGTGTCACCAAGATCAATCTAGGAGATGCTAGCAACGAGAGAGAGGGAGTGCATCTTCATACCCTTGAAGATCGCTAAGCGGAAGCGTTACAAGAACGCGGTTGATGGAGTCGTACTCGCGGCGATTCAAATCACGGAAGATCCGATCTAGCGCCGAACGGACGGCGCCTCCGCGTTCAACACACGTACAGCCCGGGGACATCTCCTCCTTCTTGATCCAGAAAGAGGAGAGGAGAATTTGAGGGAGAACTCCAGCAGCACGACGGCGTGGTGGCAATGGAGCTCGTGGTTCTCCGGCAGAGCTTCGCTAAGCACTATGGAGGAGGAGGAGGAGTTGGAGGAGGAGAGGGCTGCGCTAGGCAAGGGGTGCAGCTGCCCTCTCTCTCCCTCACTATATATAGGGGGAAGGGGGGTGCAGGAGGCGCCCTAGGGGAGGGGCGGCGGCCACAGGGGAAACCCTAGATGGGTTTGGGCGCCCCCACCCCTGGGAAACTTGCCCCCCAAGCCGGGAGGGGTGGCTGCCCTAGGGGAGGCGCCCCCACCTCTCCACGTTACGTGAGAGGGGTTGGGAGGGGCGCACAACCCCTTAGTGGTCTGGTGTGCCCCCTCCCCTTGGCCCATAAGGCCCCCAACGCTTGCCAGGGCCTCCGAAACCCCTTTCGGACATGCTGACCATAGCCTGGTACCCCCGGAACAATTCCGGACTCCAATACCCTTCGTCCAATATATCGATCTTCACCTCCGGACCACTCCGGAGTTCCTCGTCACGTTCGGGATCTCATCCAGGACTTCGAACAACCTTCGGTAACCACATACTATTTCCCATAACAACTCTAGCGTCACCGAACCTTAAGTGTGTAGACCCTACGGGTTCGGGAACCATGCAGACATGACCGAGACACCTCTTCGGCCAATAACCAATAGCGGGATCTGGATACCCATTTCGGCTCCCACATGTTCCACGATGATCTCATCGGATGAACAACGATGTCGGAGATTCAATCAATCCCGTATACAATTCCCTTTGTCTATCGGTATGTTACTTGCCCGAGATTCGATCATCGGTATCCCAATACCTCGTTCAATCTCGTTACCGGCAAGTCTCTTTACTCGTTCCGTAACACATGATCCCGTGGCTAACTCCTTAGTCACATTGAGCTCATTATGATGATGCATTACCGAGTGGGCCCAGAGATACCTCTCCGTCATACGGAGTGGCAAATCCCACTCTCGATTCGTGCCAACCCAACAGACACTTTCGGAGATACCTGTAGTGTACCTTTATGGCCACCCAGTTACGTTGTGACGTTTGGTACAACCAAAGCATTGCTACGGTATCCGGGAGTTGCACAATCTCATGGTCTAAGGAGATGATACTTGACATTAGAAAAGCTCTTAGCAAACGAACTACACGATCTTGTGCTATGCTTAGGATTGGGTCTTGTCCATCATATCATTCTCTTAATGATGTGATCCCGTTATCAATGACATCCAATGTCCATGGTCAGGAAACCATAACCATCTATTGATCAACGAGCTAGTCAACTAGAGGCTTACTAGGGACATGTTGTGGTCTATGTATTCACACATGTATTATGGTTTCCAGTTAATACAATTATAGCATGAACAATAGACAGTTATCATGAACAAGGAAATACAATAATAACCATTTTATTATTGCCTCTAGGGCATATTTCCAACAACAGCCTCCCAGCGCTGAACCTCCGCCTTCCAGTCGGCGTTCGACATGCCCGGTGGTTTTGCCGGGGCGCCCTCGGCTTCCTCTGCTTTGGCTGGGTGGTGTCGACACCGGCAGCGGCGCGAGGGGCCGTATACTTCTTCGGCGCCATGGTGGCCGGACGGAGGGGAGAGGGAGGAGAATGGCAGGAGAAGAGGGAGAATTGAGCGAAATGGTGGGGGTAAGCAGGGATCAGCGGGAAAAAGGGCCGTCTCTTGCCGACAGAGCGGACCCACTCGCCTGTTCGCTTCGGCCGGCGCCCCCAGGCGACCCCCAAGGGCTTGGGTTCGGCTCGGGTTCACCGCCTGTTATTTTGGCCCAAACCGGTGATAAACAAGTCCCTGGGGGCGCGACTGGGCTGATTTTTCGGCGTCGGCACTAAAAAAAGAGCCCTGGGGGCATGTTTGGGCGCGAGTGGAGATGCTCTTATAACAAGGTAAAAATTTAGGGGTTTTTTCAAAAAGGAGGATAATCCCCAGCCTTTGTATCGAACGATGCACACAATCATCTTTTTTAGTTATTCAACGGAGTGGAAAATTAATACAAAGATTAACCCAAAGCCACATTCCATAAAAATAAAGTCGTTACACCTACAAGTATGATGGTGTGCTTTGACCGCACCAACACACACCATCTAATCCAATGGCCACAAGAAGTCGCCCCTTGGCAAGCCGAGGGCATCAACCGGTCTAGACGGCCTACATCGCAAACTGCATGCGCACTTAGGATATGTTGGCGCCATCTTCCGTTGTCTCATCTTTGGGACGGATCATTGCATTGACCTTGCCATGGCCAACTGTTGTCGACGTCATCACGACGCCAGCTAACGCCACCAGCCTGCGCGTGTCCATAGCGTCCAACACCGAGACTCCACCGCGTCATGCCGCCGAGATCCGCCGTCTTCGATGTCGTAGATATAACACCGCTCCACCTGTTGGCCCCTCCAGTCTGTATCTGCTCCAAAACAATGCCCTTGGAAGACCCAGATTTAGGATCCCCACCCCCTCCCGAGTAGATGCCCGATGGAGGAAGAGGTAATAATTTAGGTAGTCAATGTTCAATCGATTAGGTCGCACAATCCCATATTCTACTTTTCGTGGCCAGCTCGATCTTCTTCTCTTCCTCCTCCATCTCTTCAACTCATGCTCCCTCTCTTCATAATGCAACAACTCCTCCACCTGCACCTCTTTTCCCCTTTTTACTCCATTGCTAATTCTTTTTCCCTGCCCCCAGTTGAAGTTCGCGTGGCTCACCTCGATGAATGACTCACGGCTAAGCTCAAGTGTGAGCACAAAATGGGCGTCCTTCGACAACTGTTGGCACGATAAGATGTTGTTGAGGGTTGGATGGGTCCGAGGTTGCCTGCTTGGGCGCTGATGAGGCTCTGACAATACGAATTTTCCTTTGACAAGCCCATATTGGCCGAAGCATGTATATGATATTTTTTTCATGATGGAAGCATATACGGCGAGTTTTATTGTGACGGAAGCATGTATGCTATTTGTTATATACACTAGATGACTTTTTGCGCAAATGGCACAAAGGGCTGGAGCGAACCAAGCTTTCTTAGAATATTTAGAACTTATATTGCCTTGTGAATGTTATCATACTATTGAATTAGGAGTGATAACAGGGTGTATTTTCTATAGCTCTTCCCCCATTCCCTCATCCTATTTATAAAATTGTAATAGTTACAAAAGTACTTTGGCTAACAAATCACAATTCTACACAAACAGTTAAAAACATAAGATGTTTATATCAGGTTATAACCTTTGCAAAGTTAAGTAAAAGGTTTCATATGAGATTTATTGATAAGCGGTAACATATGACCAATAAGCTGTTGGGAATCGTTGCATGGAAAACAAAAAACTTCTATGCACACGCAATGATCTCTTCATGGAGATGCATAGCAACGAGGGGGAGAGTGTGTCTACGTACCCTCGTAGATTGTAAGCGCAAGCATTTCACAACATGGTTGATGTAGTCGAATTTCTTCGCGCTTCAACCAATCAAGTACCAAACGTACGGCTCCTCTGCGTTCTGCACACGTTTAGCTCGGTGACGTCCCTCACCTTCTTGATCTAGCAAGATGTCGAGGTATTATATGAGTTCCGTCAGCACGACGGCATGGTGATGGTGATGGTTAAGTGATCTCCGCAGGGCTTCGCCTAAGCACTACGAAAATATGACCGGGGGTGTAAACGGTGGAGGGGGCGCCGCACACGGCTATGCAATTGTCTAGGGTGTGCTAGGCGCCCCCTCCCACATATATATAGGTGGGAGGGGAGGGGAGTGGCCAGGAGGCGCCCCAAGTAGGACCGAATCCTACTTGGGCTCCTCCCAAGCCGCGCGCCCCCTGCCATATATGTCGGAGGGGGAAGGAAAGAGGGGGAAGGGGGAAGGAAGGGGGAATCCTATTCCCTTTATTTCCTTTCCTCCTTCCCCTTTCCTTCTCCACATTGGCCGGCCCATATGGGGGGTGCACCAGCCCCTTGTGGCTGGTGCGTTTCCCCTCTTGGCCCATAAGGACCATATCTTTTGCCGGGGGTGCCCGGAACCCCTTCCGGTGATCCAATATGTACCCGGTACCCTCCGGAACACTTCCAGTGTCCGAATACCATCATCCTATATATCAATCTTTACCTCTCGACCATTTTGAGACTCCTCATCATATCCATGATCTCATCCGGGACTCCGAACAACATTCGGTCACCAAATCACATAACTCATATAATACTATATCGTCATCGAACGTTAAGCGTGCAGACCCTACGGGTTCGAGAACTATGTAGACATGAATGAGATACCTCTGCGGTCAATAACCAATAGTGGAACCTAGATGCCCATATTGGCTCCTACATATTCTATGAAGATCTTTATCGATCAAACCGTAATGACAACATACGTAATTCCCTTTGTCCATCGGTATGTTACTTACCCGAGATTTGATCGTCGGTATCTTCATACCTAGTTCAATCTCGTTACCGGCAAGTCTCTTTACTCATTCTATAATACATCACCTCGTGACTAACTCCTTAGTCGTTTGCTTGCAAGCTTATGATGTGTATTACCGAGAGGGCCCAGAGATACCTCTCCGATACTCGGAGTGACAAATCCTAATCTCGATCTATGCCAATGCAACAAACACCTTCAGAGATACTTGTAGAGAATCTTTATAATCACCCAGTTACGTTGTGACGTTTGATAGCACACAAGGCATTCCTCTTGTATCCGAGAGTTGCATAATCTCATAGTCGAAGGAATGTGTATTTGACATGAAGAAAGCAATAGCCATAAAACTGAACAATCATTATGCTAAGCTAACGGATGGGTCTTGTCCATCACATCATTCTCCTAATGATGTGATCTCGTTATCGAATGACAACTCATGTCCATGGTTAGGAAATCTTAACCATCTTTGATCAACGAGCTAGTCTAGTAGAGGCTCACTAGGGACATGTTGTTTGTTTATGTATTCACACATGTATTAAGGTTTCCGATCAATACAATTCTAGCATGAATAATAAACCTTTATCAAGAATAAGGAATAAAAATAACAACTTTATTATTGCCTCTAGGGCATATTTCCTTCAGTTTCGCACTTGCACTAGAGTCAATAATATAGATTACATTGTAATGAATCTAACACCCATGGAGTCTTGGTGCTGATCATGTTTTGCTCGCGGAAGAGGATTAGTCAACGGGTCTTCCACATTCAGATCCGTATGTATCTTGCAAATTTCTATGTCTCCATCCTTGACTTGTTCACGAATGGAGTTGAAGCGTCTCTTGATGTGTTTGGTTTTCTTGTGAAACCTGGATTCCTTCACCAAGGCAATCACTCCAGTGTTGTCACAAAAGATTTTCATTTGACCCGATGCACTAGGTATTACACCTAGATCGGATATGAACTCCTTCATCAAGACTCCTTCATTTACTGCTTCCGAAGCAGCTATGTACTCCGATTCACACGTAGATCCCACCACGATGCTCTACTTGGAACTGCACCAACTGACAACTCCACCATTCAATATAAATACGTATCCGGTTTGTGACTTAGAGTCATCCGGATCAGTGTCAAAGATAGCATCGACGTAACTATTTATGACGAGCTCTTTGTCACCTTCATAAATGAGAAACATATCCTTGGTCCTTTTCAGGTACTTAAGGATGTTCTTGACCGCTGTCCAGTGATCCACTCCTGGATTACTATGGTACCTCCCTGCCAAACTTATGGCAAGGCACACATCAGGTCTGGCACACATCATAGCATACATGATAGAACCTATGGCTGAGGCATAGGGAATGACTTTCATTTTCTCTCTATCTTCTGCAGTGATCGGGCTTTGAGTCTGACTCAACTTCACACCTTGTAACACAGGCAAGAACCCTTTCTTTGACTGATCCATTTTGAACTTCTTCAAAACTTTATCGAGGTATGTGCTTTGTGAAACTCCTATTAAGCGTCTTGATCTATCTCTATAGATCTTGATGCCCAATATATAAGCAGCTTCACCGAGGTCTTTCATTGAAAAATTCTTACTCAAGTATCCTTTTATGCTATCCAGAAATTCTATATCATTTCCAATCAACAATATTGCATCTACATATAATATTAGAAATTCTACAGAGCTCCCACTCACTTTCTTGTAAATACAGGCTTCATCGAAAGTCTGTATAAAACCATATGCTTTGATCACCTCATCGAAGCGTATATTCCAACTCCGAGATGCTTGCACCAGTCCATAGGTGGATCACTGGAGCTTGCACACTTTGTTAGCACCTTTAGGATCAACAAAACCTTCTGGTTGCATCATATACAACTCTTCTTTAAGAAATCCATTGAGGAATGCAGTTTTGACGTCCATTTGGTAGATTTCATAATCATAAAATGCGGCAATTGCTAACATGATTCGGACGGACTTAAGCATCGCTACGGGTGAGAAGGTCTCATCGTAGTCAACCCCTTGAACTTGTCGAAAACCTTTTGCGACAAGTCGAGCTTTGTACATAGTAACATTACCATCAGCGCCAGTCTTCTTCTTGAAGATCCATTTATTCTCTATGGCTTGCCGATCATCAGGAAATCCACCAAAGTCCATACTTTGTTCTCATACATGGATCCTATCTCAGATTTCATGGCCTCAAGCCATCTGTCGAATCTGGGCTCATCATAGCTTCTTCATAATTCGTAAGTTCGCCTTGGTCTAGTAACACGACTTCCAGAACAGGACTACCATACCAGTCTGGTGCGGAATGTGCTCTGTTCGACCTACGAAGTCTAGTAGTAACTTGATCTGAAGTTTCATGATCATCATCATTAGCTTCCTCTCTAGTTGGTGTAGACATCATGGGGACGGATTTCTCTGATGTGCTACTTTCCAATTCGAGAGAAGGTACGATTACCTCATCAAGTTCTACTTTCCTCCCAGCCACTTCTTTTGAGAGAAACTCCTTCTCTAGAAATGTTCCATTCTTGGCAACAAAGATCATGCCTTCGGATCTGTGGTAGAAGGTGTGCCCAATTGTTTCCTTAGGGTATCCTATGAAGACACACTTCTCTGATTTGGGTTCGAGATTATCAGGCTGAAGCCTTTTGACATAAGTGTCGCAACCCCAAACTTTAAGAAATGACAGCTTAGGTTTATTGCCAAACCACAGTTCATACGGTGTCGTCTCAACGGATTTAGACGTTGCCCTATTTAACATGAATGCAGTTGTCTCTAATGCATAACCCCAAAACGATAGTGGTAAATCAGTAAGAGACATCATAGATCGCACCATATCTAATAAAGTACGGTTACGATGTTCGGACACACCGTTACGCCGTGGTGTTCCAGGTGGTGTGAGTTGTGAAACTATTCCACATTGTTTCGAATGAAGGCCAAACTCGTAACTCAAATATTCGCCTCCGTGATCATATCGTAGAAACTTTATTTTCTTGTTATGATGATTCTCCACTTCACTCTGAAATTCTTTGAACTTTTCAAATGTTTCAGACTTGTGTTTCATTAAGTAGATATACCCATATCTGCTCAAATCATCTATGAAGGTCAGAAAATAACGATACCCGCCGCATGCCTCCACACTCATCGGACCGCATACATTGGTATGTATTATTTCCAATAAGTCATTGGCTCGCTCCATTGTTCTGGAGAACGGAGTTTTAGTCATCTTGCCCATGAGGCATGGTTTGCAAGTATCAAATGATTCATAATCAAGTGATTCCAAAAGCCCATCTGCATGGAGTTTCTTCATGTGTTTTACACCAATATGACCTAAACGGCAGTGCCACATATATGTTGCACTATCATTATCAACTTTGCATCTTTTGGCATCAATATTATGAATATGTGTATCACTACAATCGAGATTCAACAAAAATAGACCACTCTTCAATGGTGCATGACCATAAAAGATATTACTCATATAAATAGAACAACCATTATTCTCTGATTTAAATGAATAACCGCCTCGCACTAAACAAGATCTAGATATAATATTCATGCTCAACGCTGGCACCAAATAACAATTATTCAGTTCTACAACTAATAACGAAGGTAGAGGTAGAGGTAGCATGCCAACGGCGATCACATCGACCTTGGAACCATTCCTGACGCGCATCATCACCTTGTCCTTAGCCAGTCTTCGTTTAATCCGTAGCTCCTATTTCGAGTTACAAATATGAGGTACCGAACCAGTATCAAATAACCAGGCGCTACTACAAGCATTAGTAAGGTACACATCAATAACATGTATATCAAATATACCTTTGTTCACTTTGCCATCCTTCTTATCCGCCAAATACTTGGGGCAGTTCCGCTTCCAGCGACCATTCCCTTTGCAGTAGAAGCACTCAGTTTCAGGCTTGGGTCCAGCTTTGGGCTTCTTCCCAGGAGTGGCAACTTGCTTGCCATTCTTCTTGAAGTTCCCTTTCTTTCCCTTGCGCTTTTTCTTGAAACTAGTGGTCTTGTTAACCATCAACACTTGATGCTCCTTCTTGACTTCTACCTCCGCAGCCTTAAGCATTGCGAAGAGCTTAGGAATTTTCTTATCCATCCCTTGCATATTATAGTTCATCACAAAGCCTTTGTAGCTTGGTGGCAGTGATTGAAGAACTCTGTCAATGACACAATCAACTGGAAGATCAACTCCCAGCTGAGTCAAGTGATTATAATACCCCAAACATTTTGAGTATGTGTTCACTGATAGAACTATTCTCCTCCATCTTGCAGCTATAGAAATTGTTGGAGAATTCACATCTCCCAACTCGGGCATTTGCTTGAAATATTAAATTCAACTCCTGGAACATCTCATATGCTCCATGACGTTCAAAACATCTTTGAAGTCCTGGTTCTAAGCCGTAAAGCATGGCACACTGAACTATAGAGTAGTCATCAGATCGCGTTTGCCAGACGTTCACAACATCTAGATTAGCGGGAGGGGGCTTGTCACCTAGTCGTGCATCAAGGACATAATTCTTCTGTGCAGCAATGAGGATAATGCTCAAGTTACGGACCCCGTCCGTGTAGTTGCTACCATCATCTTTCAACTTAGCTTTTTCTAGGAATGCATTAAAATTCAGGGGAACGGTAGCACGGGCCATTGATCTACAACATAGATATGCAAATACTATCAAAACTAAGTTCATGATAAATTAAGTTCAATTAATCAAATTACTTAAGAACCCCCCCTTAAATAGGCATCCCTCAAGTCATCTAAGTGATACGTGATCCAAATCAACTAACCCGTCTCCGATCATCACGTGAGATGGGGTAGTCATCAATGGTGAACATCTCCATGTTGATCATATCTACTATATGATTCACATTCAACCTTTCGGTCTCCAGAGTTCTGAGCCATGTCTGTACATGCTAGGCTTGTCAAGTTTAACCCAAGTATTCCGCATATGCAAAACTGTCTTGCACCCATTGTATGTGAACGTAGAGTCTATCACACCCGATCATCACGTGGTGTCTCAACATGACGAACTGTAGCAACGGTGCATACTCAGGGTGAACACTTTTACCTTGAAATTTAGTGAAGGGATCATCTTATAATGCTACCGCCGTACTAAGACAAATAAGATGCATAAACAATAAACATCACATGCAATCAAAATATGTGACATGATATGGCCATCATTATCTCGTGCTTTCGATCTCCATCTCCAAAGCATCATCATGATCTCCATCGTCACCGGCTAGACACCTTGATCTCCATCGTTGCGTTGTGGTCGTCTCGCCAACTATTGCTTCTTCAACTATCGCTAACGCATAGTGATAAAGTAAAGCAATTAAATAGTGTATGCATTTCATACAATAAAGAGACAACCATAAGGCTCCTGCCAGTTGCCAGATATCTTACAAAACATAATCATCTCATACAATAATGTATATCACATCATGTCTTGACCATATCACATCACAACATACCCTGCAAAAACAAGTTAGACGTCCTCTACTTTGTTGTTGCAGGTTTTACGTGGCTGCTACGGGCTTCTAGCAGGAACCGTTCTTACCTATGTGTCGGTGTGGAACGACACCTATGGGATCACAAGAATCCCTACTATGGTTGCCGGGGCGCAGGGTTGCGAGAAGAGCAGGATTAGTAATCAGCACGAGGATCGTTTACCCAGGTTCGGGCCGCGAGGATGCATAAAACCCTAGTCCTGCTTTGGTGGGTGTATTTCAGAGAGTTCTTGAGCTCTCGAACTAGCTATGGTGAGTGCGTGGTTCGAAAGAGCCGAATCCTCTTCCAGTATGCCATGGGCCTCCTTTTATAGTCGAAAGGGGCTGCCACAGTGGCATACAGGAGGTGGAAAGGCGCATAGTGTTGCGAGCTTATCGCTCGTATTATAGGACATGACGCATTTAATGCGCCACTGAGGTGTCCCCTAACTTTATCGAGGACGGGGGCGAGGCCCGTCCCGTCCGTCGCCGCTCTTCCTCGCTTCAACACGCGCCCTGGCCAGCGATGCGTGCGGCGCCATGTTGGCAGGCAGGCAGCTGAGGTGGAGCGGTGGTGGAGCCTCTATGAAGATCTGCATGCCGCCACCCGGGCGCTTGATGAGTTGGCCCGTGAGCTGTATGTTGCCACGCAGGTGCCTGCTCAGCTGGTTGAGCTGGCAACTGCATGCGAACGGCGGTGGAGACTTGGTTGGTGCAGGCCTGGCAGTGGCCCTGCTGGCGTCCTTGGCGAGGGCCTTGCCGGGCTTGCCATGGCGTGCTGTCATCCCCGACAAGGATCTTGCCGTGGGTCTGGTGGCCTTCCTCGGCAAGGATCTTGCCGAGGGTCGTCGTTTTCTAATCCTCATCTGATCTTGAATGTTCCTTGTCTTCACAAAGATCTGCATGCCACCATGGAGGTGCCTCCCGAGCCCTGGCCCAACGTGGTTGATGATGTTGGACACCGTGGGATCAAGGGTGGCTCGCTCTGTGGGGGTGCGGGAGCTGTCCCGGCAATGGACCTGCTGCGTCCCTCTGCTCTTTGTGGCCTTTGGCCTTCGTGTTGCTCTGGTTGTCTTGGGCTTCAGTTTTACCTCGGTTTACCTCCCCTGTTCTGCTTGGTGCGACCGTGGGCGCGGCTCCGACTGCCCGCGCACAGGTAAAGGGGTACAAAGGTGCGCCCCTTCTTTTGTACACCGACAGGAGCCCCCGGACCTGGGCCACACATAAGCGCGACACGTTGTTGGGCCAGGCCCAAAATGGTGCGCGGGCAGGCGGGGTGGTTTATACCGTGGTAAAACTTTTCGCGCGCTTCGCTTCCCACGACCCGCGCACGGCGTGGCGCGGCGTGGAGGGGTGCGCGTGACATGGGCGGCATGCGTGGGGCAGTTCCCATACGCATGCGTCACATCATGGTAAAGAGGCGGCTCGCGCCTTCCCCATAAAAAGAGGTTGGCGTGGAGGCGCGGCTCATTTACCGCGCGGGGCCGGGCCACGGTCTTCAAGGCATCCACACCCCATGATCACGGGGTGGGGAGAGGTCGCCTCACCCATCCCCTCGATTCTGCATGTTTGCCACGCGTCCTCCATGCGCTTGGGGTGGCAAGCGGTGGTGGCGGGAAACCGGGCCGTCGCTGGTTGGGGCAGCGGGTCGGTCCCGATTCCCTGCGCTTCTGGTGGCTGGATTGGCTGAGCGGGGTGGCCGAGCCCTGACCCCGCCCCTTTATAAGGAGGGGGAAGGGGGGATGGCGTCCCGCACTCTTCTGTCATCTATCTCCTCTCGCTTCTGCTTCTTCCTTTCACTCGCCATGGAGAAAGGGAATCCTGGTCCCTCGACGGTGGCGGCGAGGGTCGCTGCTCGACAGCGCGTCCCTCCTCCTCCTGAGCCCGCGGTGGTGGAGCTGGCCGCGAGGGGAAGGGGGAGGGGGCGAGGACGTGGGCGAGGCCGGGGCAGAGGTCGTGGTGCTCGGGGAAGAGGAGGACGGGGCGGCGCGCCGGCTTCGCCCCCGCCAATGATGCCCTTTCCGATGGAAGGCCATGTCGGAGACCAGCCCCGCGAGTTCTTCATCAGGCTACGCCGGCCTCTGCTTCATCGTCTTTGTCTTCCCGCCCCGTTTGCTCGGGAGATGGAGCGTGACCCGCCCAATCCCTCAGACTGCACATGAGGGGCTGTGGGAATGGGGGCACGCGGGTCGACGTCGACTGCCCGGCTCCTCCGGTCATGTACCTCCGTCGTGGATGGAAGAAGTGCGCTTGCATCCATAGCCTGACGGCGGGGCTCGTCCTCTACTTCAAATTAATGGAGGGCGGCCTACTCTCCGTCAAGGTCTTTGGAGACTTCGGGACTCGCTTGAAGTGCTGCGTGGAGAGCTCTTCCGACGGAGATTCCGATGATGGAAGCTCTTCCTCGAGCAAAAGTGATGAGGAGGACAGCGGGGCAGATGACAGGGACGAGTCCGACTAGGCGTCGGACGCCCCGTGCCTGGGCGGGTGTAGCAGCAGCAGCATCTGCACCTGGCCGCTCCTCTGGTAGAACTTTGCTGGTGGAGGGGCCAGCTCCTTGAACTTCTCGGGGCCGTCTCCTTGGGCGGCTAGCGTCGGGAGGCTACGGAAGAGGAAGAGGGCGGGCGGCAAGGCCGTCAACTCGGAGTACGCGGGCACCGACGTCTTCATCGCGTAATGTCGGTCCTGCCGCCTTGTCTTCCAGCTCCTTTCCCGGCACCGTCATCACCGGCCCACCCGTGGGCGGCCACCAAGGTGTTCTCTTGGTGCTTTCTGCTGCTCGTAGCTCGCCTAGGCGCCCCTTTTGCCCTTTCGCCTCCTTGACCCGCCTCCTGAGGAGAGGGACAAGAAAGGGATTACGGGCATCTCACCTCTTTTTTGATCTGTAAGCCTTCGGGCCTTGTTAAATTTAAAGCTTGTAATCCCCCTTGCTCATGTTTTTCATTTCGTATGAACTGTACCTGTACGGGATGTTTTTAATGAAAAAGGGGTGTTTGCCGGGGGTTTTCGTTCATGGTGGCGCCCACGACAAGGAGTGAATCCTTGTTACTATTTAAGATAAACATTTCCGGCCCGGCAACAGGCCTTGCCGTCCCCCACTTTGTTCGACCATTCTCGCGCCCTTGGCGGAGGCAGGGACGAAGCGGGTTTGGGCTCGTCGTTCTATTTCCTTGCCGCTGCGGCTGAAACCAAATTCGGGCCCAGGAGATAATCCTTGGGTATAGAAAAGGGGAGCACGGTGGCCTAGAAATAAAACGAGGTTTCATGTATCCCAGTTTCATAACGAAATGCATGACAGAGGATAAAAGACTTATCTGGATCTGCAGCCCCCGGCGATTTCATCTCGCTGCGGTTGGATTCTTGTACTTGCAGCCCCCGGCAACTTTGGTTTGCCGGGGTTGGGACGCCGGTCTGTGCCCTTTCTTCCAAGTAGCTCAGCAGAAGTGCTCATATGCCCTGCGAACCAAAAGAGGACAGAAAAGAAACAGAGAGACACGCACTCGACCTCTAGGCTAGGGGTTAGTCGCCGCTAAGCACTATCAACCCTAACCAAGGAAGAGACTCGACCTAGCATGCATGCTATAACTTAGGGCGTCAGCGCTTCATTTATTTATGCTCAGGGTTTTGCGCCTGCCTTTGTACAAAGGGTTACATGCCTTGCCGGCAAAGCTCGTACAAAAGGTGGCTTGCCGGGAGGCCCGGCAAGCCGCGCCTTATGGGTAAAACTTGCGAAGGTGCTCGATGTTCCAGGAGTTGCTCACTAGGACAGCATCTTCGGTCTCCAGGCGGACTGCGCCAGGCCTGGTGACTCGTATTACCCGATAAGGGCCTTCCCACTTTGGCGTCAACTTGTTGGAATTCTTGGCCGACTGAATGCGCCGAAGAACAAGGTCGCCTTTCTCAAAGCTTCGGGCATGAACCTTGCGGCTATGATAGCGGCGCAAGGCTTGCTGGTAGCGTGCTGCTCTCACAGCCGCTCGAAGGCAATCTTCCTCAAGGAGCATCGCGTCATCTTGTCGCGACTGCTCTTGCTCAAGCTCATCATAAGCGAGCACTCAAGGTGGCCCGTATATGAGTTCCGTGGGGAGAACTGCCTCCACCCCATATACTAGGGCGAAGGGTGTCTGGCCGGTGGCTCGATTTGGCGTCGTTCTGACCGACCAAAGAACCGCCGACAATTCATCAATCCAGCGCCTTCCGCTCTTATGCAGCTTGTCAAAGGTCTTCGTTCTCAGGCCTCGCAACACTTCAGCATTCGCCCTCTCTGCTTGGCCGTTGCTCTGGGGGTGTGCCACGGAAGCAAAACAGACCTTGCTGCTGAGGTCTTGAATGTACTGCATGAAGGTGTGGCTTGTGAACTGCGTGCCGTTATCGGTGATGACTCTGTTTGGCACACCAAAATGGCAGACTAGTCCCTTGAAGAACTTGATGGCTGAGTGTGCTGTCACGTTCCTCACTGGTTCTACCTCTGGCCACTTTGTGAACTTGTCGATTGCAACGTACAAGTACTCAAAGCCCCCGACAGCACGGGGGAAAGGGCCCAGTATGTCGAGTGATACGTCTCCAATGTATCTATAATTTTTGATTGCTCCATGCTATATTATCTTCTGTTTTGGACATTATTGGGCTTTATTATTCACTTTTATATTATTTTTGGGACTAACCTATTAACCGGAGGCCCAGCCCAGAATTGCTGTTTTTTTGCCTATTTCAGAGTTTCGCAGAAAAAGAATATCAAACGGAGTCCAAACGGAATGAAACCTTCGGGAGCGTGATTTTTGGAACGAACAAGATCCAGGAGACTTGGACCCTAAGTAAGAGAAGCTTCCAGGAGGCCACGAGGTAGGGGGCGCGCCTACCCCCCCAGGGCGTGCCCTCCACCCTCGTGGCCCCCCTGTTGCTCCACCGACGTACTCCTTCCTCCTATATATACCTACGTACCCCCAAACGATCAGAACAGGAGCCAAAAACCTAATTCCACCGCCGCAACCTTCTGTACCCCCGAGATCCCATCTTGGGGCCTATTCCGGAGCTCCGCCGGAGGGGGCATCCATCATGGAGGGCTTCTACATCAACACCATAGCCTCTCCGATGAAGTGTGAGTAGTTTACCTCAGACCTTCGGGTCTATAGTTAGTAGCTAGATGGCTTCTTCTCTCTTTTTGGATCTCAATACAATGTTCTCCCCCTCTCTCGTGGAGATCTATTCGATATAATCTTCTTTTTGCGGTGTGTTTGTTGAGACCGATGAATTGTGGGTTTATGATCAAGATTATCTATGAACAATATTTGAATCTTCTCTGAATTCTTTTATGTATGATTGGTTATCTTTGCAAGTCTCTTCGAATTATCAGTTTGGTTTGGCCTACTAGATTGATCTTTCTTGCAATGGGAGAAGTGCTTAGCTTTGGGTTCAATCTTGCGGTGTCCTTTCCCAGTGACAGTAGGGGCAGCAAGGCACGTATTGTATTGTTGCCATCGAGGATAACAAGATGGGGTTTTTATCATATTGCATGAATTTATCCCTCTACATCATGTCATCTTGCTGAAGGCGTTACTCTGTTTTCATGAACTTAATACTCTAGATGCATGCTGGATAGCGGTTGATGAGTGGAGTAATAGTAGTAGATGCAGGCAGGAGTCGGTCTACTTGTCTCGGATGTGATGCCTATATACATGATCATACCTAGATATTCTCATAACTATGCTCAATTCTGTCAATTGCTCAACAATAATTCATTCACCCACCATAAAATACTTATGCTCTTGAGAGAAGCCACTAGTGAAACCTATGGCCCCCGGGTCTATCTTCATCATATTAATCTTCCAACACTTATTTATTTCCTTTGCTTTTTACTTTGCTTTTATTTTACTTTGCATCTTATCATAAAAATACCAAAAATATTATCCTATCATATCTATCAGATCTCACTCTCATAAGTGACCGTGAAGGGATTGACAACCCCTTATCGCGTTGGTTGCGAGGATTTATTTGTTTTGTGTAGGTACGAGGGACTCACGCGTAGCCTCCTACTGGATTGATACCTTAGTTCTAAAAAACTGAGGGAAATACTTACGCTACTTTGCTGCATCACCCTTTCCTCTTCAAGGGAAAACCAACGCAGTGCTCCAGAGGTAGCATCGAGCCCCCAGACCAAGAATGGCCAGGAGAGAGGGATCGTTTGAAGGGCTTGAGCTGGTTGATGAAGCTTTTTTGAATGGAACTAACATGCTTCACACTTGGTTACTAGTGTCGTCGCATCCTGGAGGGCGGTGGGCCAGAAGAAACCTTGCCGGAATGCCTTTCCGGCAAGGGCCCTCGACCCTACGTGGGAGCCACATATGCCTCCATGTATCTCTACCAACAGCTCCAATCCTTCCTCCCGGGGGATGCACTTCAATTTCACACCGTTCGACCTTCTCCTGTACAGGACGTCGTCGACGAACTGGTACAACGTGGACTGGCGGGCTACTTTTTCCGCTTCTTCCTGCTCCTCAGGAAGTTCCCCGGTTTGGAGGAATCGGAGAGTATGCTGCGCCCATGCCGGAGCCTGAGGCTCGACGGCAAGGACCAAAGGCATTTCCTCAGCCATGGGCGCGGCTGTCTCCACGGCCAGGGCTTGACGCCCTGCCGGAGCCAGTTGCCTTTTGGCAGGCTCAGCGTCCGTGGCCGCACCCTTGCCGGCAGCCCCAGGGGGCTCGGTAGGAAAGTACTTGCCGGGACCTGACTTCCTTCGCTTGTTCTGCCCTGTTGATGGTTCGACGGATGGTTGAGTTAATCGGAGCAAAAGGTACCTGGTTTCACAGGTAGCTTGAATGCAGCATGCTTCGACAGGTAATCGGCGATGTCGTTCTCCATTCAGGGGACGTGCTCCGCTTGGATACCGTCAAAGCGTTCCTCCAGCTTCCTCACCTCATCTATGTAAGCCTCCATCAATGGGCTCTGATAATCCTTGTTGACCTGTCTGACAACAAGCTGCAAGTCACCCCTGACGATGAGCTTCTTAACCCCGAGGTCTGTCGCGATCCTGAGACAGGCAAGCAGCCCTTCGTACTCCGCAGTGTTTTTGGTGGACAACTACCTGGGAAAGTGCATCTGGACCACGTACTTGAGGTGCTCTCCGGTGGGCGCGACGAGTAGCACGCCGGCACCGGTGCCTTGCAGCGAGAAAGCCCCATCAAAGTACATGATCCAGTCGCGGTGTGCTTCCTTGCCGGGGAGAGCGGTCTCCTGGATTTCTTCGTCAGGCGTTGAGGTCCATTCTGCAATGAACTCCGCCAAGGCTCTGCTCTGGATTGTCGAGGTACTTTCAAACTTCAAACCAAAACTTGACAACTCCAAGGCCCTTTCCACAGTCCTTCCGGTTGCATCTGGGTTATGCAGTATCCGTTGCAATGGGAGGCGGGTGACGACAGTGATCTCGTGGGCTTGGAAGTAACGACGCAGCTTCCTCGAGGCCATAAGGAGGCCGAAGAGAAATTTTTGCACACCAGAATACCTCGACCTAGCCCCCTGCAAGAGGGAGCTGACAAAGTAAACCGGGTGCTACATCATCTTCTTCTTTCGCACCACCCCGCCTGACTGCGCAAGCACTGCCTCGGTGGCGTCAGATCCTGCCGGGGGCCCTGCCTTGCCGGCACCAGGCCCTGCCGGGGGGATCTTTGGCTTTCCATCTGCTGGTTCTGCCGCCGCCACTGCCTCTTCGTCGACCTCTCTCTGCGCCACCAGTGCGGCGCTGACCACTTGATTCATCGCCGCTAGATACAGCAGCAATGACTCTTGTGGTTTAGGCGCAACCAGTATTGGCGTGGAAGAAAGGTATTTCTTCAGATCCTGCAACGCCGCCTCGGCCTCTGGGGTCCACTCCATTGGGCCTGCCTTCTTCAAGATTTTGAAGAAGGGAAGGGCACACTCGGCGGACTTGGAGATGAATCGGCTCATGGCGGCGATGCAGCCAGCGAGCCGACACACGTCTTTGATCCGCTTGGGCGCCTCAATCTGCTCAATAGCTTTGATTTTGGCTGGGTTTGCCTCGATCCCGCGCTGCGACACAAAGAATCCGAGAAGCTTGCCGGACGGAACGCCGAAGACACACTTCTTAGGGTTCAGCTTAAGGTTGATCTTGCGCAGGTTGGCAAATGTCTCTTCCAGATCTTGCACAAGAGTTGGCCCGTCCTTGGTTTTGACCACTATGTCATCCATGTATGCCTCCATATTTCTATGGAGCTGAGGTTCAAAACCAATTTGGACTACTCTTGCAAACGTCGAGCCAACATTCTTCAACCCGAAAGGCATCCGTAAAAAGCAATACATACCACATGGGGTGATGAATGCTGTCTTTTCTTCATCCTCTCTTGTCATGAAGATTTGGTGGTAGCCCGAGTAGGCGTCGAGGAATGATAAAAGATCACACCCGGCCGTGGAGTTGAAAATCTGGTCGATGCGCGGCAACGGGAAGGGGTCTTTAGGACAAGCCTTATTGATATTTGTGTAATCAATACACAGCCTCCACTTCCCATTCGCCTTGTGCACCACTACCGGATTGGCCAACCACGTCGGGTGGAGCACTCCTCTCACCAAACCTGCCACTTCCAACTTCCTGATCTCCTTTGTGATGAACTCCTGCCTCTCCAGAGCCTTCTTTCTGACCTTCTGCTTGACGGGCCGCGCATGAGGGCAGACAGCTAGGTGGTGCTCAATCACCTCCCTGGGAACACTGGGGATGTCGGATGCTTGCCACGCAAACACGTCGACATTTGCCCGCAGGAAGGTGATGAGCGCGCCTTCCTATTTGCTGTCGAGGGTGGAGCCTATGGTGAAGGCCCCTCCCGTGCCATCCTCCCTGGCGGACACCTTCTTGGTCTGCGGTGGCTCGGCTCTGGATTTCTTGCTCTTGCCGGTAGAGCTCTCTGGCACGTCCTCGACTGTAGCGCAGCACTCCGAAGAGGTGTGCTTGCTGGAGTGGGTGCGAGAGGTCTTGCCGGGCTTCTTCTTCCCTCCCGGGCCTTCAGCGGCAGGAGCAGGTGCCTTGACGGCAGCTGCTGCAACTGCTTCCCGGTAGAGTTGGTCGACGCAAATCAGTGCGTCCTTCTTGTCGGAGGGGACGGAGATGATGGTCAACGACCCGGGCATCTTCAGCAAGTTGTACGCGTAGTGTGACGCCGCCATGAACTTGGCTAGTGCCAGGCGGCCGAGGATCCTGTTGTAGGGCAAAGGGATCTCGGCCACGTCGAAGATGATCCTCTCCGTCATGTGGTTCAACTCTCCTCCAAACGTCACGGGCAGCATGACCTTCCCCTTCGGCTGGCTCCTCCCCGGATTGACCCCTTGAAGCGTGCCCGTTTCTTCGAGGTCTCCATCGGGAATTTGCAGCCTTTTGATCACGAAGGGCGAGATCAAATTCAGGCCGCCCCGCCGTCAACCAACATCCTTTTCACCTTGAGGTTGCGTATCGTTGGTGAGACCAACAATGGCAAACACCCGACCACAGTTGTGCGGTCAGGGTGGTCCTCGGCGTCAAAGATGAGGGGCGTGCTGGACCACTTCAGCGGCTTCTGAGCGTCGAACAACGGCTCCGCTGCTGTAATCTCGCACGCCCACTTCTTGAGCTGGCAGTGAGAAGTATGCAGCGAGGCGCCACCATCGACGCACATGCCCTCCGTAGCCTTCTGGAACTCTTGCTCACCGGACCTGTCGTCCTCGTCGTGATCATCGTCTTCTTGTTTCTTGTCATGGCCCCGGGCAGGCCTCTCCTGCTGGTTGTCCTTGCCGGGGCGGCTTCCTTGGTCGCCACGCTTCTTGCCAGATCCCTCGGCGTCGTCCTGACCTTTCTCCTTGTCCCGCCTTTCATACTCGGCCTTTTGCTTTTCAGCAAGCAGCTCGACTTGTCGGCAGTTCTGGAGGTCGTGGCCCTTGGTGCGGTGGATCTTGCAATACTGCTTGCCAGAGCCCCCTGGCTTGTCAGCAGCTGCTAAGGCCCGGCAGGCGGCGCACCCAGCAATCTCCTTGCCGGGGCCATCTGCCTTGACCTTCTTGGCAGCGCCGGTGTCGCCAGCCCCTCGACGGCAAGTACGACTTTGCCCTTGCGTTTCCTGTTGCGACGCCGGCCCTTCTTCGTCGGGGTGGCGGCGTCTTCGTCGGTAGAGTCGGTTTCCGCACCTGCGTCTTCGCCGGGGTACTTCCTTCCCTCTTCAGCCCGGGCGCATCTATCGGCCAGAACGTAGAGCTCGGACACATCCTTAACCTTGGTCATCCCTAGCTCTTCGCGCATCTTGCGGTTACGCACGTTCTGATGGAACGCGCTGATCACAGCGGCGGGATGAACGTCGGGGATGTTGTACTACACCCGGCTGAATCTCTGGATGTACTTGCGCAGGGTTTCCCCTTCCTTCTTGGGAATGATATGCAGATCACTGGCCTGGCCATGAGCTTGGTGGCCTCCTGTGAAGGCGCGAACAAACTCATGGCACAGATCTGACCAAGAAGAAATGGAATCCACCGGCAAGTGCATCAACCAAGACATAACATTGGGCTTCAGTGCCAGCAGGAAATAATTGGCAAGTACCTTGTCGTCGCGAGCTCCAGTAGCCTGCATCGCAATGGTGTAGATGCTAAGGAAATCGGACGGATGGGTCTTGCCAGTTTACTTCTTGCTGACGTCGGTCTTGAACGTGCGGTGGGACGGCCACTGGAACTGCCGCAGCTCACGGGTAAAGGCCGGGCAGCCCACCTTGTAAGGTAGGCCGCCGGAGCCCCCCGGTGCTGGGTGGTCCATAGCGGGTCCTGCCCGCTTGTCCGACTGGTGGCGTGTTTTACGCCGGCGCTCGATGGTGGTCCGAGCGTCTTCATGAGCTCGTTCCCGAAGAACTTGGCGCTGGTCGCGGAGGGTCCGCAGGTCAGACGACCCTATGGAGATGTTATCACAAGCGTCGTCACAACAGGCCGACGCCCGCGGCGGCTGGCAAGGAGGAGGAGAGTGCACCATGGCCGCAGCTCCCCCGGTCCTCCCATCGCCGGCATGTGGTCGCTCGGTGGAGCGCCGACCCGAGGGCCCCGCCGGCCGCAGATCGTATTTGTTGGCAATGGCGACGAGGCTCCGGATGGTGGCCCTCCACTCGTCGAGCTTCTCTGCAGCAGGAGGGAAGTCGAGGAACAGCTGCGCGCGCGCCAAAGCTTCTACTTGTTGGGGAATGTAGCAATAATTCAAAATTTTCCTACGTGTCACCAAGATCAATCTAGGAGATGCTAGCAACGAGAGAGAGGGAGTGCATCTTCATACCCTTGAAGATCGCTAAGCGGAAGCGTTACAAGAACGCGGTTGATGGAGTCGTACTCGCAGCGATTGAAATCGCGGAAGATCCGATCTAGCGCCGAACGGACGGCGCCTCCACGTTCAACACACGTACAGGCCGGGGACGTCTCTTCCTTCTTGATCCAACAAGGGGAGAGGAGAAGTTGAGGGAGAACTCCAGCAGCACGACGGCGTGGTGGCAATGGAGCTCGTGGTTCTCCGGCAGAGCTTCACAAAGCACTATGGAGGAGGAGGTGTATGAGGAGGGAGGGTTGCGCCAGGGAAGAGGTGCAACTGCCCTCCCACCCCTCCACTATATATAGGGGCAATGGGAGAGGGGAGGCGCCCTAGGGTTTCCCCTAGGGGGCGGCGGCCAAGCAGATTGGATCTCCCTAGGGAAAATCCTAGGGAGACTTGCCCCCCAAGCCAAGCAGGTGGAGGCTTGCCTCCGTGGAGGCGCCCCACCTCCCCAAGTAACGTGGGAAAGGGTGTGGGGGGCGCACCACCCCTTAGTGGGCTAGTTTTCCCCTTCCCCTTTGGCCCATGAGGCCCTCCAACACTTGTCGGGGCTCCCGAAACACCTTTCGGTCATGCTGGCCATAGCCTGGTACCCCCGGAACACTTCCGGACTCCAATACCCTTCGTCCAATATATCGATCTTCACCGCCGGACCATTCCGGAACTCCTCGTGATGTCCGGGATCTCATCCGGGACTCCGAACAAACTTCGGTAACCACATACTATGTCCCATAACAACTCTAGCGTCACCGAACCTTAAGTGTGTAGACCCTACGGGTTCGGGAACCATGCAGACATAACCGAGACACCTCTCTGGCCAATAACCAATAGCGGGATCTGGATACCCATATTGGCTTCCACATGTTCCACGATGATCTCATCGGATGAACCACAATGTCGGGGATTCAATCAATCCCGTATACAATTCCCTGTGTCAATCGGTATGTTACTTGCCCGAGAGTCGATCGTCGGTATCCCAATACCTCGTTCAATCTCGTTACCGGCAAGTCACTTTACTCATTCCGTAATGCATGATCCTGTGACTAACTACTTAGTCACATTGAGCTCATTATGATGACGCATTACCGAGTGGGCCCAGAGATACCTCTCCGTCATACGGAGTGACAAATCCCAGTCTTGATTCGTACCAACCCAACAGACACTTTCGGAGATACCTGTAGTGTACCTTTATAGCCACCCAGTTACGTTGTGACGTTTGGTACACCCAAAGCATTCCTACGGTATCCGGGAGTTGCACAATCTCATGGTCTAATGAAATGATACTTGACATTAGAAAAGCTCTTAGCAAACGAACTACACGATCTTGTGCTATGCTTAGGATTGGGTCTTGTCCATCACATCATTCTCCTAATGATGTGATCCCGTTATCAATGACATCCAATGTCCATGGTCAGGAAACCATAACCATCTATTGATCAACGAGCTAGTCAACTAGAGGCTTACTAGGGACATGTTGTGGTCTATGTATTCACACATGTATTACGGTTTCCAGTTAATACAATTATAGCATGAACAATAGACAATCATCATGAACAAGGAAATACAATAATAACCATTTTATTATTGCCTCTAGGGCATATTTCCAACAGTCTCCCACTTGCACTAGAGTCAATAATCTAGTTCACATCACTATGTGATTGTAATGAATCCAACACCCATGGGGTTTGTTCATATCTCGCTTGTGAGAGAGGTTATTAGTCAACGGGTCTGAACCTTTCAGATCCGTGTGTGCTTTACAAATCTCTATGTCATCTTGTAGATGTACCTACCACGCGCTACTTGGAGCTATTCCAAATAACTGCTCTACTATACGAATCCGGTTTACTACTCAGAGTCATCCGGATTAGTGTCAAAGTTTGCATCGACGTAACCCTTTACGACGAACTCTTTTACCACCTCCATAATCGAGAAAATTCCTTAGTCCACTAGTTACTAAGGATAAGTTCGACCGCTGTCATGTGATCCATTCCTGGATCACTATTGTACCCCTTGACTAACTCATGGCAAGGCACACTTCAGGTGCGGTACACAGCATAGCATACTGTAGAGCCTACGTCTAAAGCATAGGGGACGACCTTCATCCTTTCTCTCTCTTCTGCCGTGGTCAGGTCTTGAGTCTTACTCAATACTCACACCTTGTAACACAGCCAAGAACTCCTTCTTTGCTGATCTATTTTGAACTCCTTCAAAATCTTGTCACGGTATGTATTCATTTGAAAGTACTATTAAGCGTTTTTGATCTATCCTTATAGATCTTGATGCTCAATGTTCAAGTAGCTTAATCCAGGTTTTCCATTGAAAAACACTTTTCAAATAACCCTGTATGCTTTCCAGAAATTCTACATCATTTCTGATCAACAATATGTCAACAACATATACTCATCAGAAATTCTATAGTGCTCCCACTCACTTCTTTGGAAATACAAGTTTCTCATAAACTTTGTAAAAACCCAAAATCTTTGATCATCTCATCAAAGCGTACATTCCAACTCCGAGATGCTTACTCCAATCCTTAGAAGGATTGCTGGAGCTTTGCATACTTGTTAGCATCTTTCAGGATTGACAAAACCTTCTGGTTGTATCACATACAACCTTTCCTCAAGAAAATCGTCGAGGAAACAATGTTTTGACATCCTATCTGCAAGATTTCATAAATAATGCAGTAACTGCTAATATAATTCCAACAGACTCTTAGCATCGCTACGAGTGAGAAAGTCTCATCGCAGTCAACTCCTTGAACTTGCCGGAAAACATCTTAACGACAAGTCGAGCTTTCTTAATGGTGACACTTACCATCATTGTCTGTCTTCCTTTTAAAATCCATCTGCACCCAACAGCCTTACGACCATCAAGTAGTTCTTCCAAAGTCTACACTTTGTTTTTATACATGGATCCTCTCTCGGATTTTATGGCCTCGAGCCATTCGTCGGAATCCGGGCCCACCATCGCTTCTCCATAGCTCGTAGGTTCATTGTTGTCTAGCAACATGACTTCCAAGACAGGATTACGTACCACTCTGAAGTAGTACGCATCCTTGTCGTCCTACGAGGTTTGGTAGTGACTTGATCCGAAGTTTCATGATCACTATCATAAGCTTCCACTTCAATTGGTGTAGGTGCCACAGGAACAACTTCCTGTGCCCTGCTACACACTAGTTGAAGTCATGGTTCAATAACCTCATCAAGTCTCCACCATCCTCCCACTCAATTCTTTCGAGAGAAACTTTTCCTCGAGAAAGGACCCGTTTCTAGAAACAATCACTTTTGCTTCCAGATCTGAAATAGGAGGTATACCCAACTGTTTTGGGTATTCTATGAAGATGCATTTATCCGCTTTGGGTTCGAGCTTATCAGCCTGAAACTTTTTCACATAAGCGTCGCAGCCCCAAACTTTTAAGAAACGACAGCTTAGGTTTCTCTAAACCATAGTTCATATGGTGTCGTCTCAACGGAATTGCGTGGTGCCCTATTTAAAGTGAATGCGGTTGTCTCTAATGCCTAACCCATAAACGATAGTGTAATTCGATAAGAGACATCATGGTATGCACTATATCCAATAGGGTGCAGTTATGATGTTCGGACACACCATCACACTATAGTGTTCCAGGCGGTATTAGTCGTGAAACAATTTCCACAATTTCTTAATTGTGTGCCAAACTCGTAACTCAGATATTCATCTCTGTGATCATATCACAGACATTTTATCCTCTTGTCACGACGATCTTCAACTTCACTCTGAAATTACTTGAACCTTTCAATAATTCAGACTTGTGTTTCATCAAGTAAATATACTCAGCATCTACTCAAATCATCTGTGAAGTAAGAACATAACGATATCCACTGCATGCCTCAGCACTCATTGGACTGCGCACATCAAAATGTATTACTTCCAACAAGTTGCTTTCTTGTTCCATCTTACTGAAAACGAGGCCTTTCAGTCATCTTGCCCATGTGGTATGATTTGCATGTCTCAAGTGATTCAAAATCAAGTGAGTCCAAACGATCCATCTGTATGGACTTTCTTCATGCATATATACTAATAGACATGGTTCGCATGTCTCAATCTTTTCAAAAACGAGTGAGTCCAAAGATCCATCAACATGGAGCTTCTTCATGCGTTTTATACCAATATGACTCAAGTGGCAGTGCCACAAGTATGTGGTACTATCATTACTATCTTATATCTTTTGGCATGAACATGTGTATCACTACGATCGAGATTCAATAAACCATTCATTTTAGGTGCAAGACCATTGAAGGTATTATTCAAATAGACAGAGTAACCATTATTCTCCTTAAATGAATAACCGTATTGCGATAAACATAATCCAATCATGTCTATGCTCAACGCAAACACCAAATAACAATTATTTAGGTTTAACACCAATCTCGATGGTAGAGGGAGCATGCGATGCTTGATCACATCAACCTTGGAAACACTTCCAACACATATCGTCATCTCACCTTTAGCTAGTCTCCGTTTATTCCGTAGCCTTTTATTTCGAGTTACCAACACTTAGCAACCGAACCGGTATCTAATACCCTGGTGCTACTAGGAGTACTAGTAAAGTACACATTAATATAATGTATATCCAATATACTTCTATCGACCTTGCCTACCCTCTCATCTACCAAGTATCTACGGTAGTTCTGCTTCAGTGACCGTTCCCCTCATTACAGAAGCACTTAGTCTCGGGTTTGGGTTCAACCTTGGGTTTCTTCACTAGAGCAGCAACTGATTTGCCGTTTCATGAAGTATCCCTTCTTTCCCTTGCCCTTCTTGAAACTAGTGGTTTTACTAACCATCAACAATTGATGCTCCTACTTGATTTCTACTTTCGTGGTGTCAAACATCGCGAATAGCTCAAGGATCATCATATCTATCCCTGATTTGTTATAGTTCATCACGAAGCTCTAGTAGCTTGGTGGCAGTGACTTTGGAGAACCATCACTATCTCATCTGGAAGATTAACTCCCACTCGATTCAAGCGATTGTAGTACTCAGACAATCTGAGCACATGCTCAACGGTTGAGCTTTTCTCCCTTAGTTTGCAGGCTTAAGAAACTTGTCTGAGGTCTCATACCTCTTGACGTGGGCACGAGCCTAAAATCCCAATTTCAGCTCTTGGAACATCTCATATGTTCCGCGACGTTTCAAAAACGTCTTTGGCGCCTCAATTCTAAACTGTTAACATTACGCACTGAACTATCACGTAGTCATCAAAACGTGTATGTCAGATGTTTCGCAACATCTACAGACGACGCTCGAGGTTCAGCACACCAAGCGGTGCATTAAGGACATAAGCCTTCTGTGCAGCAATGAGGACAATCCTCAGTATACGGACCCAGTCCGCATAATTGCTACTGTCAACTTTCAACTAAATTTTCTCTAGGAACATATCTTAAATAGTAGAACTAAAGCGTAAGCTATGACATAATTTGCAAAGACCTTTTGACTATGTTCATGACAATTAAGTTCATCTGATTATCTAATGAACTCCCACTTAGATAGACATCCCTCTAGTCATCTAGGTGATACATGATCCGAGTCAACTAGGCCGTGTCCGATCATCATGTGAGACGGACTAGTCATCAACGATGAACATCTCCATGTTCATCGTATCTACTATACGACTCATGTTCGACCTTTCGGTCTCTTGTGTTCCGAGGCCATGTCTGTACATGCTAGGCTCGTCAAGTCAACCTAAGTGTTTCGCATGTGTAAATCTGGCTTACACCCGTTGTATGCGAACGTTAGAATCTATCACACCCGATCATCACGTGGTGCTTCGAAACAACGAACCTTCGCAACGGTGCACAGTTAGGGGGAACACATCTCTTGAAATTTTAGTGAGGGATCATCTTATTTATGCTACCGTCGTTCTAAGCAAATAAGATGTAAACATGACAGACATCACATGCAAATCATAAAGTGACATGATATGGCCAATATCATCTTGCGCCTTTTGATCTCCATCTTCGAGGCGCGGCATGATCACCTTCGTCACCGGCATGACACCATGATCTCCATCATCGTGTCTTCATGAAGTTGTCTCGCCAACTATTACTTCTACTACTATGGCTAGCAGTTAGCAATAAAGTAAAGTAATTACATGGCGTTTTCATTGACACGCAGGTCATACAATAAATTAAGACAACTCCTATGGCTCCTGCCGGTTGTCATACTCATCGACGTGCAAGTCGTGATTCCTATTACAAGAACATGATCAATCTCATACATCACATATATAATTCATCACATCCTTTTGGCCATATCACATCACATAGCATACCCTGCAAAACAAGTTAGACGTCCTCTAATTGTTGTTGCATGCTTTACGTGGCTGCTACGGGTTTCTAGCAAGAACGTTTCTTACCTACACAAAAGCCACAACGGTGATATGCCAATTTATATTTACCCTTCATAAGGACCCTCTTCATCGAATCCGATCCGACTAAAGTGGGAGAGACAGACACCCGCTAGCCTCCTTATGCATCAAGTGCATGTCAGTCGGTGGAACCTGTCTCACGTAAGTGTACGTGTAAGGTCGGTCCGGGCCGCTTCTTCCCACAATGCCGCCGAATCAAGATAAGACTAGTAACGGTAATCAAATTGAACAAATCATCGCCCACAACTAGTTTGTGTTCTACTCGTGCATAGAATCTACGCATAAACCTGGCTCATGATGCCACTGTTGGGGAACGTAGCAATTATTCAAAATTTTCCTATGTGTCACCAAGATCAATCTAGGAGATGCTAGCAACGAGAGAGAGGGAGTGCATCTTCATACCCTTGAAGATCGCTAAGCGGAAGCGTTACAAGAACACGGTTGATGGAGTCGTACTCGCAGCGATTCAAATCGCTGAAGATCCGATCTAGCGCCGAGCGGACGGCGCCTCCGCGTTCAACACACGTACAGCCCGGGGACGTCTCCTCCTTCTTGATCTAGCTAGGGGAGAGGAGAAGTTGAGGGAGAACTCCAGCAGCACGACGGCGTGGAAGCAATGGAGCTCGTGGTTCTCCGGCAGAGCTTCGCTAAGCACTACGGAGGAGGATGAGGAGGTGTATGAGGAGGGAGGGCTGCGCCAGGGAAGAGGTGCAACTGCCCTCCCACCCCTCCACTATATATAGGGGCAAGGGGAGAGGGGAGGCGCCCTAGGGTTTCCCCTAGGGGCGGCGGCCAAGCAGATTGGATCTCCCTAGGGAAAATCCTAGGGAGACTTGGCCCCCAAGCCAAGCAGGTGGAGGCTTGCCTCCCAAGCCAGGTGGAGGCACCCCACCTCCCCAAGTAACGTGGGAAAGGGTGTGGGGGGCGCACCACCCCTTAGTGGGCTGGTTTTGCCCCTTCCCCTTTGGCCCATGAGGCCCTCCAACACATGCCGGGGCTCCCGAAACACCTTTCGGTCATGCTGTCCATAGCCTGGTACCCCCGGAACACTTCCGGACTCCAATACCCTTCGTCCAATATATCAATCTTCACCGCCGGACCATTCCGGAACTCCTCGTGATGTCCGGGATCTCATCCGGGACTCCGAACAACCTTCGGTAACCACATACTATTTCCCATAACAGCTCTAGCGTCACCGAACCTTAAGTGTGTAGACCCTACGGGTTCGGGAACCATGCAGACATGACCGAGACACCTCTCCGGCCAATAACCAATAGCGGGATCTGGATATCCATATTGGCTCCCACATGTTCCTCGATGATCTCATCGGATGAACCACCATGTCGGGGATTCAATCAATCCCGTATACAATTCCCTTTGTCAATCGGAATGTTACTTGCCCGAGATTCGATCGTCGGTATCCCAATACCTCGTTCAATCTCGTTACCGGCAAGTCGCTTTACTCGTTCCGTAATGCATGATCCCGTGACTAACTACTTAGTCACATTGAGCTCATTATGATGATGCATTACCGAGTGGGCCCAGATATACCTCTCCGTCATACGGAGTGACAAATCCCAGTCTCGATTCGTACCAACCCAACACACTTTTGGAGATACCTGTAGTGTACCTTTATAGCCACCCAGTTACGTTGTGACGTTTGGTACACCCAAAGCATTCCTACGGTATCCGGGAGTTGCACAATCAAGTACCAAACGTACGGCACCTCTGCGTTCTGCACACGTTTAGCTCGGTGACGTCCCTCACCTTCTTGATCCAGCAAGATGTCGAGGTATTATATGAGTTCCGTCAGCACGACGGCATGGTGATCGTGATGGTTAAGTGATCTCCGCAGGGCTTCGCCTAAGCACTACGAAAATATGACCGGGGGTGTAAACGGTGGAGGGGGCGCCGCACACGGCTATGCAATTGTCTTGGGTGTGCTAGGCGCCCCCTCCCACATATATGTAGGTGGGAGGGGAGGGGAGTGGCCAGGAGGCGCCCCAAGTAGGACCGAATCCTACTTGGGCTCCTCCCAAGCCGCGCGCCCCCTGCCATATATTTCGGAGGGGGAAGGAAAGAGGGGGAAGGGGGAAGGAAGGGGGATCCTATTCCCTTTATTTCCTTTCCTCCTTCCCCTTTCCTTCTCCACCTTGGCCGGCCCATATGGGGGGTGCACCAGCCCTTGTGGCTGGTGCGTTTCCCCGCTTGGCCCATAAGGACCATATCTTTTGCCGGGGGTGCCCGGAACCCCTTCCGGTGATCCAATATGTACCCGGTACCCTCCGGAACACTTCCAGTGTCCGAATACCATCATCCTATATATCAATCTTTACCTCTCGACCATTTTGAGACTCCTCGTCATATCCATGATCTCATCCGGGACTCCGAACAACATTCGGTCACCAAATCACATAACTCATATAATACTATATCGTCATCGAACGTTAAGCGTGCAGACCCTACGGGTTCGAGAACTATGTAGACATGAATGAGATACCTCTCCGGTCAATAACCAATAGTGGAACCTAGATGCCCATATTGGCTCCTACATATTCTATGAAGATCTATATCGGTCAAACCGTAATGACAACATACGTAATTCCCTTTGTCCATCGGTATGTTACTTACCCGAGATTTGATCGTCGGTATCTTCATACCTAGTTCAATCTCGTTACCGGCAAGTCTCTTTACTCATTCTATAATACATCACCTCGTGACTAACTCCTTAGTCGTTTGCTTGCAAGCCTATGATGTGTATTACCGAGAGGGCCCAGAGATACCTCTCTGATACTCGGATTGACAAATCCTAATCTCGATCTATGCCAATGCAACAAACACCTTCAGAGATACTTGTAGAGAATCTTTATAATCACCCAGTTACGTTGTGACGTTTGATAGCACACAAGGCATTCCTCTGGTATCCGAGAGTTGCATAATCTCATAGTCGAAGGAATGTGTATTTGACATGAAGAAAGCAATAGCCATAAAACTGAACAATCATTATGCTAAGCTAACGGATGGGTCTTGTCCATCACATCATTCTCCTAATGATGTGATCTCGTTATCGAATGACAACTCATGTCCATGGTTAGGAAACCTTAACCATCTTTGATCAACGAGCTAGTCTAGTAGAGGCTCACTAGGGACATGTTGTTTGTTTATGTATTCACACATGGATTAAGGTTTCCGATCAATACAATTCTAGCATGAATAATAAACCTTTATCAAGAATAAAGAATAAAAATAACAACTTTATTATTGCCTCTAGGGCATATTTCCTTCAGTCTCGCACTTGCACTAGAGTCAATAATATAGATTACATTGTAATGAATCTAACACCCATGGAGTCTTGGTGCTGATCATGTTTTGCTCGCGGAAGAGGATTAGTCAACGGGTCTTCCACATTCAGATCCGTATGTATCTTGCAAATTTCTATGTCTCCATCCTTGACTTGTTCACGAATGGAGTTGAAGTGTCTCTTGATGTGTTTGGTTTTCTTGTGAAACCTGGATTCCTTCACCAAGGCAATCACTCCAGTGTTGTCACAAAAGATTTTCATTTGACCCGATGCACTAGGTATTACACCTAGATCGGATATGAACTCCTTCATCAAGACTCCTTCATTTACTGCTTCCGAAGCAGCTATGTACTCCGATTCACACGTAGATCCCACCATGATGCTTACTTGGAACTGCACCAACTGACAACTCCACCATTCAATATAAATACGTATCCGGTTTGTGACTTAGAGTCATCCGGATCAGTGTCAAAGATAGCATCGATGTAACTATTTATGACGAGCTCTTTGTCACCTTCATAAACGAGAAACATATCCTTGGTCCTTTTCACGTACTTAAGGATGTTCTTGACCGCTGTCCAGTGATCAACTCCTGGATTACTATGGTACCTCCCTGCCAAACTTATGGCAAGGCACACATCAGGTCTGGCACACATCATAGCATACATGATAGAACCTATGGCTGAGGCATAGGGAATGACTTTCATTTTCTCTCTATCT
The DNA here is from genome assembly GCF_018294505.1 of Triticum aestivum. Taxonomy (NCBI): domain Eukaryota; kingdom Viridiplantae; phylum Streptophyta; class Magnoliopsida; order Poales; family Poaceae; genus Triticum; species Triticum aestivum. Next base: position 119,887,357 of record NC_057802.1, on the reverse strand, counting down.
TCTGCAGTGGTCGGGCTTTGAGTCTGACTCTACTTCACACCTTGTAACACAGGCAAGAACCCTTTCTTTGACTGATCCATTTTGAACTTCTTCAAAACTTTATCGAGGTATGTGCTTTGTGAAACTCCTATTAAGCGTCTTGATCTATCTCTATAGATCTTGATGCCCAATATATAAGCAGCTTCACCGAGGTCTTTCATTGAAAAATTCTTACTCAAGTATCCTTTTATCCTATCCAGAAATTCTATATCATTTCCAATCAACAATATTGCATCTACATATAATATTAGAAATGCTACAGAGCTCCCACTCACTTTCTTGTAAATACAGGCTTCACCGAAAGTCTGTATAAAACCATATGCTTTGATCACCTCATCAAAGCGTATATTCCAACTCCGAGATGCTTGCACCAGTCCATAGGTGGATCGCTGGAGCTTGCACACTTTGTTAGCAGCTTTAGGATCAACAAAACCATCTGGTTGCATCATATACAACTCTTCTTTAAGAAATCCATTGAGGAATGCAGTTTTGACGTCCATTTGGCAGATTTCATAATCATAAAATGCGGCAATTGCTAACATGATTCGGACGGACTTAAGCATCGCTACGGGTGAGAAGGTCTCATCGTAGTCAACCCCTTGAACTTGTCGAAAACCTTTTGCGACAAGTCGAGCTTTGTACATTGTAACATTACCATCAGCGCCAGTCTTCTTCTTGAAGATCCATTTATTCTCTATGGCTTGCCGATCATCAGGAAATCCACCAAAGTCCATACTTTGTTCTCATACATGGATCCTATCTCAGATTTCATGGCCTCAAGCCATCTGTCGAATCTGGGTTCATCATAGCTTCTTCATAATTCGTAAGTTCGCCTTGGTCTAGTAACACGACTTCCAGAACAGGATTACCATACCAGTCTGGTGCGGAATGTGCTCTGTTCGACCTACGAGGTCTAGTAGTAACTTGATCTGAAGTTTCATGATCATCATCATTAGCTTCCTCTCTAGTTGGTGTAGACATCATGGGGACGGATTTCTCTGATGTGCTACTTTCCAATTCGAGAGAAGGTACGATTACCTCATCAAGTTCTACTTTCCTCCCAGCCACTTCTTTTGAGAGAAACTCCTTCTCTAGAAATGTTCCATTCTTGGCAACAAAGATCATGCCTTCGGATCTGTGGTAGAAGGTGTGCCCAATTGTTTCCTTAGGGTATCCTATGAAGACACACTTCTCTGATTTGGGTTCGAGATTATCAGGCTGAAGCCTTTTGACATAAGTGTCGCAACCCCAAACTTTAAGAAATGACAGCTTAGGTTTATTGCCAAACCACAGTTCATACGGTGTCGTCTCAACGGATTTAGACGGTGCCCTATTTAACATGAATGCAGTTGTCTCTAATGCATAACCCCAAAACGATAGCGGTAAATCAGTAAGAGACATCATAGATCGCACCATATCTAATAAAGTACGGTTACGATGTTCGGACACACCGTTACGCCGTGGTGTTCCAGGTGGTGTGAGTTGTGAAACTATTCCACATTGTTTCGAATGAAGACCAAACTCGTAACTCAAATATTCGCCTCCGTGATCATATCGTAGAAACTTTATTTTCTTGTTACGATGATTCTCCACTTCACTCTGAAATTCTTTGAACTTTTCAAATGTTTCAGACTTGTGTTTCATTAAGTAGATATACCCATATCTGCTCAAATCATCTATGAAGGTCAGAAAATAACGATACCCGCCGCATGCCTCAACACTCATCGGACCGCATACATTGGTATGTATTATTTCCAATAAGTCATTGACTCGCTCCATTGTTCTGGAGAACGGAGTTTTAGTCATCTTGCCCATGAGGCATGGTTTGCAAGTATCAAATGATTCATAATCAAGTGATTCCAAAAGCCCATCTGCATGGAGTTTCTTCATGTGTTTTACACCAATATGACCTAAACGGCAGTGCCACATATATGTTGCACTATCATTATCAACTTTGCATCTTTTGGCATCAATATTATGAATATGTGTATCACTACAATCAAGATTCAACAAAAATAGACCACTCTTCAATGGTGCATGACCATAAAAGATATTAATCATATAAATAGAACAACCATTATTCTCTGATTTAAATGAATAACCGCCTCGCACTAAACAAGACCCAGATATAATATTCATGCTCAACGCTGGCACCAAATAACAATTATTCAGTTCTACAACTAATACCGAAGGTAGAGGTAGAGGTTGCATGCCAACGGCGATCACATCGACCTTGGAACCATTCCTGACGCGCATCGTCACCTTGTCCTTAGCCAGTCTTCGTTTAATCCGTAGCTCCTATTTCGAGTTACAAATATGAGGTACCGAACCAGTATCAAATAACCAGGCGCTACTACAAGCATTAGTAAGGTACACATCAATAACATGTATATCAAATATACCTTTGTTCACTTTGCCATCCTTCTTATCCGCCAAATACTTGGGGCAGTTCCGCTTCCAGCGACCATTCCCTTTGCAGTAGAAGCACTCAGTTTCAGGCTTGGGTCCAACTTTGGGCTTCTTCCCAGGAGTGGCAACTTGCTTGCCATTCTTCTTGAAGTTCCCTTTCTTTCCCTTGCGCTTTTTCTTGAAACTAGTGGTCTTGTTAACCATCAACACTTGATGCTCCTTCTTGACTTCTACCTCCGCAGCCTTAAGCATTGCGAAGAGCTCAGGAATTTTCTTATCCATCCCTTGCATATTATAGTTCATCACAAAGCCTTTGTAGCTTGGTGGCAGTGATTGAAGAACTCTGTCAATGACACAATCAACTGGAAGATCAACTCCCAGCTGAGTCAAGTGATTATAATACCCCAGACATTTTGGGTATATGTTCACTGATAGAACTATTCTCCTCCATCTTGCAGCTATAGAAATTGTTGGAGAATTCACATCTCTCAACTCGGGCATTTGCTTGAAATATTAAATTCAACTCCTTGAACATCTCATATGCTCCATGACGTTCAAAACATCTTTGAAGTCCTGGTTCTAAGCCGTAAAGCATGGCACACTGAACTATAGAGTAGTCATCAGATCGCGTTTGCCAGACGTTCACAACATCTAGACTAGCGGGAGGGGGCTTGTCACCTAGTCGTGCATCAAGGACATAATTCTTCTGTGCAGCAATGAGGATAATCCTCAAGTTACGGACCCCATCCGTGTAGTTGCTACCATCATCTTTCAACTTAGCTTTTTCTAGGAATGCATTAAAATTCAGGGGAACGGTAGCACGGGCCATTGATCTACAACATAGATATGCAAATACTATCACAACTAAGTTCATGATAAATTAAGTTCAATTAATCAAATTACTTAAGAACCCCCACTTAAATAGGCATCCCTGAAGTCATCTAAGTGATACGTGATCCAAATCAACTAACCCGTCTCCGATCATCACGTGAGATGGGGTAGTCATCAATGGTGAACATCTCCATGTTGATCATATCTACTATATGATTCACGTTCAACCTTTCGGTCTCCAGAGTTCTGAGCCATGTCTGTACATGCTAGGCTTGTCAAGTTTAACCCAAGTATTCCGCATATGCAAAACTGTCTTGCACCCATTGTATGTGAACGTAGAGTCTATCACACCCGATCATCACGTGGTGTCTCAACATGACGAACTGTAGCAACGGTGCATACTCAGGGTGAACACTTTTACCTTGAAATTTAGTGAAGGGATCATCTTATAATGCTACCGCCGTACTAAGAAAAATAAGATGCATAAACAATAAACATCACATGCAATCAAAATATGTGACATGATATGGCCATCATTATCTCGTGCTTTCGATCTCCATCTCCAAAGCATCATCATGATCTCCATCGTCACCGGCTAGACACCTTGATCTCCATCGTTGCGTTGTGGTCGTCTCGCCAACTATTGCTTCTTCAACTATCGCTAACGCATAGTGATAAAGTAAAGCAATTAAATAGTGTATGCATTTCATACAATAAAGAGACAACCATAAGGCTCCTGCTAGTTGCCAGATATCTTACAAAACATAATCATCTCATACAATAATGTATATCACATCATGTCTTGACCATATCACATCACAACATACCCTGCAAAAACAAGTTAGACGTCCTCTACTTTGTTGTTGCAGGTTTTACGTGGCTGCTACGGGCTTCTAGCAGGAACCGTTCTTACCTATGTGTCGGTGTGGAACGACACCTATGGGATCACAAGAATCCCTACTATGGTTGCCGGGGCGCAGGGTTGCGAGAAAAGCAGGATTAGTAATCAGCACGAGGATCGTTTACCCAGGTTCGGGCCGCGAGGATGCATAAAACCCTAGTCCTGCTTTGGTGGGTGTATTTCAGAGAGTTCTTGAGCTCTCGAACTAGCTATGGTGAGTGCGTGGTTCGAAAGAGCCGAATCCTCTTCCAGTATGCCATGGGCCTCCTTTTATAGTCGAAAGGGGCTGCCACAGTGGCATACAGGAGGTGGAAAGGCGCATAGTGTTGCGAGCTTATCGCTCGTATTACAGGATAGGACGCATTTAATGCGCCACTGAGGTGTCCCCTAACTTTATCGAGGACGGGGGCGAGGCCCGTCCCGTCCGTCGCCGCTCTTCCTCGCTTCAACACGCGCCCTGGCTAGCGATGTGTGCGGCGCCATGTTGGCAGGCAGGCAGCTGAGGTGGAGCGATGGTGGAGCCTCTATGAAGATCTGCATGCCGCCACCCGGGCGCTTGATGAGTTGGCCCGTGAGCTGTATGTTGCCACGCAGGTGCCTGCTCAGCTGGTTGAGCTGGCAACTGCATGCGAACGGCGGTGGAGACTTGGTTGGTGCAGGCCTGGCAGTGGCCCTGCTGGCGTCCTTGGCGAGGGCCTTGCCGGGCTTGCCATGGCGTGCTGTCATCCCCGACAAGGATCTTGCCGTGGGTCTGGTGGCCTTCCTCGGCAAGGATCTTGCCGAGGGTCGTCGTCTTCTAATCCTCATCTGATCTTGAATGTTCCTTGTCTTCACAAAGATCTGCATGCCACCATGGAGGTGCCTCCCGAGCCCTGGCCCAACGTGGTTGATGATGTTGGACACCGTGGGATCAAGGGTGGCTCGCTCTGTGGGGGTGCGGGAGCTGTCCCGGCAATGGTCTTGCCGGGGCTGCCGAGGCTGCCCCCGGCAAGGGTCTTGCTGGGGGAGGACCTGCTACGTCCCTCTGCTCTTTGTGGCCTTTGGCCATCGTGTTGCTCTGGTTGTCTTGGGCTTCAGTTTTACCTCGGTTTACCTCCCCTGTTCTGCTTGGTGCGACCGTGGGCGCGACTCCGACTGCCCGCGCACAGGTAATGGGGTACAAAGGTGCGCCCCTTCTTTTGTACACCGACAGGAGCCCCCGGACCTGGGCCACACATAAGTGCGACACGTTGTTGGGCCAGGCCCAAAATGGTGCACGGGCAGGCGGGGTGGTTTATACCGTGGTAAAACTTTTTCGCGCGCTTCGCTTCCCACGACCCGCGCACGGCGTGGCGCGGCGTGGAGGGGTGCGCGTGACATGGGCGGCATGCGTGGGGCAGTTCCCATACGCATGCGTCACATCATGGTAAAGAGGCGGCTCGCGCCTTCCCCAAAAAAAGAGGGTGGCGTGGAGGCGCGGCTCATTTACCGCGCGGGGCCGGGCCACGCTCTTCGAGGCATCCACACCCCATGATCACGGGGTGGGGAGAGGTCGCCTCACCCGTCCTCTCGATTCTGCACGTTCGCCACGCGTCCTCCATGCGCTTGGGGTGGCAAGCGGTGGAGGCGGGAAACCGGGCCGTCGCTGGTTGGGGCAGCGGGTCGGTCCCGATTCCCTGCGCTTCTGGTGGCTGGATTGGCTGAGCGGGGTGGCCGAGCCCCGACCCCGCCCCTTTATAAGGAGGGGGAAGGGGGGATGGCGTCCCGCAATCTTCTGTCATCTATCTCCTCTCGCTTCTGCTTCTTCCTTTCACTCGCCATGGAGAAAGGGAATCCTGGTCCCTCGACGGTGGCGGCGAGGGTCGCTGCTCGACAGCGCGTCCCTCCTCCTCCTGAGCCCGCGGTGGTGGAGCCGGCCGCGAGGGGAAGGGGGAGGGGGCGAGGACATGGGCGAGGCCGGGGCAGAGGTCGTGGTGCTCGGGGAAGAGGAGGACGGGGCGGCGCGCCGGCTTCGCCCCCGCCAATGATGCCCTTTCCGATGGAAGGCCATGTCGGAGACCAGCCCCGCGAGTTCTTCATCAGGCTGCACCGGCCTCTGCTTCGCCGTCTTCGTCTTCCCGCCCCGTTTGCTCGGGAGATGGAGCGTGACCCACCCAATCCCTCAGACTACACATGAGGGGCTGTGGGAATGGGGGCACGCGGGTCGACGTCGACTGCCCGGCTCCTCGGGTCATGTACCTCCGTCGTGGATGGAAGACGTGTGCTTGCATCCATAGCCTGACGGCGGGGCTCGTCCTCTACTTCAAATTAATGGAGGGCGGCCTGCTCTCCGTCAAGGTCTTTGGAGACTTCGGGACTCGCTTGAAGTGCTGCATGGAGAGCTCCTCCGACGGAGATTCCAATGATGGAAGCTCTTCCTCGAGCAAAAGTGATGAGGAGTACAGCGGGGCAGATGACAGGGACGAGTCCGACTAGGCGTCGGACGCCCCGTGCCTGGGCGGGTGTAGCAGCAGCAGCATCTGCACCTGGCCGCTCCTCTGGTAGAACTTTGCCGGTGGAGGGGCCAGCTCGTTGAACTTCTCGGGGCCGTCTCCTTGGGCGGCTGGCGTCGGGAGGCTGCGGAAGAGGAAGAGGGCGGGCGACAAGGCCGTCAACTCGGAGTACGCGGGCACCGACGTCTTCATCGCGTATTGTCAGTCCTGCCGCCTTGTCTTCCAGCTCCTTTCTTGGCACCGTCATCACCGGCCCACCCGTGGGCGGCCACCGAGGTGTTCTCTTGGTGCTTTCTGCTGCTCGTAGCTCGCCTAGGCGCCCCTTTTGCCCTTTCGCCTCCTTGACCGGCCTCCGGAGGAGAGGGACAAGAAAGGGATTACGGGCATCTCACCTCTTTTTTTGATCTGTAAGCCTTCGGGCCTTGTTAAGTTTAAAGCTTGTAATCCCCCTTGCTCATGTTTTTCATTTCGTATGAACTGTACCTGTACGGGATGTTTTTAATGAAAAAGGGGTGTTTGCCGGGGGTTTTTGTTCGTGGTGGCGCCCACGACAAGGAGTGAATCCTTGTTACTATTTAAGATAAACATTTCCGGCCCGGCAACAGGCCTTGCCGTCCCCCCACTTTGTTCGACCATTCTCGCGCCCTTGGCGGAGGCAGGGACGAAGCGGGTTTGGGCTCGTCGTTCTATTTCCTTGCCGCTGCGGCTGCAACCAGATTCGGGCCCAGGAGATAATCCTTGGGTATAGAAAAGGGGAGCACGGTGGCCTAGAAATAAAACGAGGTTTCATGTATCCCAGTTTCATAACGAAATGCATGACAGAGGATAAAAGACTTATCTGGATCTGCAGCCCCCGGCAATTTCATCTCGCTGCGGTTGGATTCTTGTACTTGCAGCCCCCGGCAACTTTGGTTTGCCGGGGTTGGGATGCCGGTCTGTGCCCTTTCTTCCAAGTAGCTCAGCAGAAGTGCTCATGTGCCCTGCGAACCAAAAGAGGACAGAAAAGAAACAGAGAGACATGCACTCGACCTCTAGGCTAGGGGTTAGTCGCCGCTAAGCACTATCAACCCTAACCAAGGAAGAGACTCGACCTAGCATGCATGCTATAACTTAGGGCGTCAGCGCTTCATTTATTTATGCTCAGGGTCTGCGCCTGCCTTTGTACAAAGGGTTAGATGCCTTGCCGGCAAAGCTCGTACAAAAGGTGGCTTGCCGGGAGGCCCGGCAAGCCGCGCCTTATGGGTAAAACTTGCGAAGGTGCTCGATGTTCCAAGAGTTGCTCACTAGGATAGCATCTTCGGTCTCCAAGCGGACTGTGCCAGGCCTGGTGACTCGTATTACCCGATAAGGGCCTTCCCACTTTGGCGTCAATGTGACACCGAAGTTTTTATTTGGATTTTTCAAAAGATTTTTTTGTATTTGTCTTGAGGGGAGTGATTTAAAATTTTCCTTCTCAAATTTTTTTTTATGGCAAAAGTTTTATTTGGATTCACCCAAGATCTGTATTTGGTCTTGGAGGTTCTTGCTTTTCATTTGGACTCAAGACCAAATGTTTTTCTTTTGGGGAAAACAACTTTTAAAAATCTTTTTGGAAATGCACTATGGCTTTTGGAAAACTCCTTTGCCACTTTCAACAATTCCTTCTTGCCATGGCCTTAGTGCAAATCCTCCCTCCTAACCCTTCCCTCACCTTTGGATCATGATCTGCATCAAATCCAGCAAGTTGGACCTCCCCATGTGATCATTTCCATTTGAATCTTATTCAAACAAATTTCTGTCTTCTATCCTACTACTTGGAGATTTACAAAGGAACTCCATTTTCTGTTTTGATTTTTGCCCCCAAACCAACTCTCCTCCCTAGTCCTTTGAACCCTCAACCAAGATCCATGAAGATCCACTGGTCTTCAGTTCAAAATTTTCAAACTACACTTGCTGCAAGTTTGGACCAGATTTGTCAAATTTGGTGAAATTCATTCAAAACCTTCTCCAAAAATTCCAAGTAAAATCAGGCAGCCTCTGGGTGCATTGAGTGGTCATCTCACCAAGTTACAGCTCCAGAAAAATTCATCTCATTGCAAAATCTCTCTGTCGAACACCTGCAGTGCATGGTCATGTCAAGTTCAGAAAGTTCAGAGGTTCAGTCAGTGGCCTGCTGTCGTTTTCTTCAGAGAAGGACGTCGATCTCGCCAGTGCCTCTGCGTCGCCTTGCTCCTCGTCCCCTCCCCCTTGTTCCTGCACCGCACGAACGCCTGGCGCCTTGCAGGCGTCGGCGACGAGCAGCAGAAGGTGCGCCGCCCCGTGACCGACGCCGGCGGCGGCTTTGCGGACGCCTGCGGGAGACACGGCGCCGACGACGCCACCCAGCGCCGCCCAAACCACCGGAGCCCGCCGCGTGGCCTTCCACTCCCCCGAATGTGTTGCCGCTCTCGTCGTGAACCGCAGGGCGCGGAGCACGCTCTCTGCCGCCGTTGAGCCCGTGCGGTCACCTCACCGTGGACCGACGCCATTACGCCAAGACCGACCCCATTTAGGTGTGAAACGACTCCAGTAACCTCCACTGATGCTGCCTGGCCGCTCAAACCACCTGCCAATCCACTGCTCCGCCGTAATCGCTCGCCGGAGATTCTCCGTTCACGGCCACCCCGCCGATCTGCCTATAAATAGAGGCCCCGAGCTTCAACTCGAGCACCCACCAGCCCTGCACTCCCCCTAGAGCACGCCTAGCCACTAGAAGAGCCCCGAGGAGGTCTCCTTCCTCGACTCCGGCCGCCGCGACCCGCCACATGATCCAGCCCCGTGTGTGCTCCTCCGCCTCCATTCTCTTACCAGTAGCTTCACCATGCATCCCTCTTTCTGACCCGCACTTCAATTTGAAGCTTGCAGCCCTCCACCGGAGTTCCCCATCCTCACCCGAGCCGCCGTCCGCCGGAGAAAGTGTCGCCGTCGACGTGGTGCTCCCCGTTGGACGAGTCCACCACCCACCGACGCGGAAGAAGACGCTGAAGCTCTTGGTACCCTCCGTTTCTCCTAACTCGCCGTGGTTCGACGCGGGCGTCCACCGCAGTCTTCGGGCGCCGGCGAGCTTTTCAAACCTGACATGTGGACCCCGCATGTCAGCCTCTGTTTTATTCCACCTCGAACCGTTTTCTGTTGACGCCTTCGGGCAAATACGTTTTCTCCTTTGCGCTTGCGCATTCCCAAGCGAACCGTTTTCTGTTTTCTCAGTTAAAACCCTGGAACTTTTCTGTTTCATTACAGATAAGTCCTTGGACAGAAACCTTTATAACTTTTTAATAAAAAGGAATTTTTGAGTGATTCTTTTTCTGACAATCTTCAAATTTTCTCTAGTTTTTTATGGGATTTATTTGAAAAATATTTGGAAAAGTTTCTGTGCACCCATTGGTTTTCACGTTAGTACCCGTTTCGTGATTGCCGTAGGTTCCGGAAGAGGTGACGGAGCCGCGAACTTCGCCGAGCTAGACTCCGACTTCTCCGAACCAGGCAAGCATGTTTTGAACATTTGATATGACAGGTGTTTTGCATGTTTGCGTGAAAGTTTGTGCGTGGCATATGAGTGTCGGTCAATACCTCGTTGCTTGTAAGGCAACGACCCGGTTGTTCCAAAGTTGCGATGACCTCTGATGAGAGGTGGCCTAATCATGTGGTGACATGAAGGGCAGCAAGGTGGTACTGTTGTAGCATACCAGCCTTGCGTCATCCGACTTTCTTCGACGTTAACGTGGTTGGAGCCACGTTATCGTTCTTTTCCCGCATGTTCCAAAGTTGCGATGATCTCTGATGAGAGATGGCCTAATCATGTGGTGACATGAAGGGCAGCAAGGTGGTACTGTTGTAGCATACCAGCCTTGCGTCATCCGACTTTCTCCGACGTTAACGTGGTTGGAGCCACGTTACCGTTCTTTCCCCCTTCCGTGCTACCACATGTCTCATTGCCAGGATGCGGTTTAGTAAGTTGGTAACCTCTTTCCGTGTACACACCAAACAGAGAGGCCGGGATGATGGTACCTTGGCCCAGGATTAAAGCCAGTCATCCGGTCAGGGGGCATGGGTGTTTCCGGTTGGGACCGAGAGGGGGGGCACCCCCTTAGAGCGCGCGTATAGAAATTTGATCCCATGCTACGCGAGGTTGTAGCCTCCCCGTCTCAAGGTTTTTCTTGAACGTTGCCGAGGGTGATCCCTGGCTTCGGATGGTTGAATTGGGTGTGTACTGGTTAGACGTGTTTCTTCCAAAACACCGTAGACGGAACTAGTCCCCGTGACTACTGAAATCCGTTGGCTGTGGTTAAGTACAAACTCTGCAGAGTCAATTCTTTCCAAATCATCGTATCCATGATCGAGTAATGAAAACATTATATCCATATCTATCCGCGTGGAAGAAACTTGCCCCCGGTGAGCAATCTCAAGTGGTAAATCCAGATTTATTGTTATTCCTGTGGATGGACTAACTTTATTTTTGTCTCATGCTTGTGATAATTTATGTTCCCGAACTGTTGTATTATTGAGTTGTGATATAAGCCCTTTATGTGACGTCGCGCAGACGTCCGACTGTGGCGTGTTCTTGTTCCTTACTTTAAATATAAGCCCTTTTTGTGATGTCGCTCAGACGTCCGACTGTGGCATGCACCGTATTTATCTTCTGTTATAAGCCCTTTATGTGGTGTCGCCCCGACGCCCGACTGTGGCATTATTATTCTGCAGTTTCCGCTTGAGGCGTCATTCAGACCCTCGTTTGGCACCAGTATTACTATTTTGCATTTTCCGCTCGAGGAGTCTTTCAGACACTCGTTTGGCACCAGTATTACTACTTTGCATTTTCTGCTCGAGGAGTCTTTCAGACACTCGTTTGGCACCAGTATTACTATTTTGCATTTTTCCGCTCGAGGAGTCTTTCAGACACTCGTTTGGCACCAGTATTACTATTTTGCATTTTCCGCTCGAGGAGTCTTTCAGACACTCGTTTGGCACCAGTATTACTACTTTTTACATTTGTTATATCTTATGTCCGAACTGTCTTGCGAGTACTTTCATAGTACTCACCTGGCTTGTTGATTTGGCCAGATATTGACGAAGGCGATCTCTTGGATGAAGAGTTTGATAGCGCGTCCGATGCCTAGAGGAGTCCCAGTCAGTCCTGCGCGATCCCGGATATTGGTCACTTGTATTGTACACGCTTCCGCCACCCGCAATAAGTCTCCTCGAGCCTCACTCCGACGCTCGAAGAGCTGTAGTCTTCTGGAATCATATCACTCGCTTCGCGGTGATATTTCCACCACCGTTATTATCGTGAGTTAGTAGTTGCCACCCTATCCGCCGTATTGTTTTAGCGGCGTGCATGTAATAAATTGTTGGGCAGTCTCTGCTCAACCTTGTATTATATTTAGTACTCCTGGTATTTTTCTTCTGTGACCAAGATATTGTCTACCAGTGAGAAGGAATTCTTCCTCGCTGGTCCGTAAAAGGGATTGGTCTCTCAATAATTATTTTATTGAAAAACCGGTCGTGACAAGCTTGGTATCAGAGCCAGGCTGACTGTAGGAAGCCACTAGGTGCGAGCGCTAATCGGTTATTAGCGTTTTTGTGCTTTTTCAGCATTTTTGCAATTGTAGCTATTTTCTGTTGGTCATCATAAATTTATGACATGACTACTCAGAATTTTTGCCTACTTTTGTAGATGGCTGGCAGCAGCTGTGAGAATCGAGTGTTCACCAACGTGCCCGAGGGGTTTGTCAAGCTCCTCGTCTCCATCACCAAGCTCGCGATCGGGCCAGCAGCTCGCCCGGAGTTCACACTCTATCAGCACAAGCTCAGTGACGACGTGTCTATGCACCAAGCTGTGGTGCAGTTCAAGGGAGGACGTTCTGCTGCACGCCACTTCCGTTTTGTGGGAAGGGCCATGCCTACGGAGAGGCATGCCATGCAGATGGCTGCCCGTGAGGCGATAGCTCGCCTTCGGGACATCCTTCCTACGATGAAGACTCGTCGCTACCGCTACCTCCCATGCCATGTGCCATACACCAGCCACTATGCGTTCGCCTGCCATCGGGGAGAACGAGATGAAGCCATCGAGATGGTTGTGGAGTATCTCAAGGCTCTGGAGGAGTCTTTCGACAACCTCGTAGATGATCTTGTGGCTGCCCGCATGGACTTAGTCCGGGGCGGTCCTGCCAGCAGGAAGGAGCTTCTCCACACGGCGCCGCCTCTGACATTCGTCTCGTCTTCAGCCTCATATGCACCGGCCGTTTTGGCCACTGCTCGCCGTCTGCCTACCACTGAGGAGTTTGACCGAGTCATCGCCCCTACTCCAGTCAGAGCCGCACCGCCGGCCGCACACGCTCTACCACCAGTCGCCCCCGCACCATCACCGCAGCGCAGCGTCGCGCGCCAGGAGCCAGCTAGAGAGGAGGTGGAAGTTGATTCTCCTGGACCGCTGAGCCTTGCCATCGGCAAGGGGAAGGAGATCTTCACCATCTCCGACTGAGAGCACCGAGTAGCCGCGTGTTATGCCTGCTTGTATGATGTGTTGTTTTATCTGTACGCTAGTTTGTATTGGTGTGTTTGCTGCCTTCCGGAGTAGTACGCTAGTTTTATAATAACATGTCAGGATGTGTACACGCATCCTGAGTGATGTATCATGTGTTTGCTTTTCGCATGTAAGATTTATGTTAAGCACTTCTTCTCCGTGAAAAATCATTTGTGTTTCTTTGAAAACCTTGAAGCCTCTTTAATTGTTGCCTTTGCAAGATTTTTCTTGTGCTACACAGTTTTCTCATGGGTTTTGCAAATAATACCCCAGACTGGAAAAATGTCTCGCCCATGGACTCGCTCTATGCCCAATCAGCCAGAAGAGGTTTACGGGACACAGACCAGCAACAATTTCACTCAGGGTCAGTCCAGCCAACAAGACAGCGAAGCAGCACTGTCTCAAGTATGCCGTCTCTTCGAGCAAAGCCAGCAACAGCACCAAGAGATGATGAATCATGTCATCAATATGGGAAACCACCGTGAACCCTATCAACCACATTCCAAGTTATCTGAGTTACAGAAGACTCGCCCCTCAACTTTTGCTCACACCGATAGACCGCTGGAAGCCGATGATTGGCTTCGTGAGATTGAAAGGAAACTGATTATTGCTCAGTGCTCAGATCATGAGAAGGTGCTTTATGCACCACACTACCTTACTGGAGCAGCCGCAGCATGGTGGGAAAACTTCCTACACATGCATCCCAGGGAACACAACATCACCTGGGAAGAATTCAAGGAAGGCTTCCGTGGGGCACACATCCCCAGGAGCATCCTAAAGATCAAGAAGAGAGAGTTTGATGACCTGAAGCAAAGAGGCATGTCCGTCACAGAATACAACGGCCAGTTTACCCAACTGTCTCGTTATGCCTACGACGAGCACATGACAGAAAGCAAGAAGATGGAAAAATTCCTGGACGGCCTGGCACCAGCGTTAAGATGCCAACTGATCGTGCACACCTTTCCGGATTTTAAGACGCTGGTGGACAAGGCCATCACCCTGGAGAATGAGCGCCGTAGTCTGGAAGATATCCGCAAGCGAAAGAGGGACAAGACGACTCTTGCTCGCAGCAACCGAGGCAAGACTGAGGTCCCGAGGACAGACGCAAGGAGATCCACGACTACTGAGCCAAGGCCCGTCGGACAATTTCATGCCAGGGATAAGGAGTACACATACCGTCCAGGGGTCACCTGCTATGCTTGTGGTCAACAAGGGCATTATGCTAAACAGTGCCCGAAGCCAAGAGACTCGGCACCCAAGCCGAACAATGGTGGAAACAATCCAGCCCCCAAGCGCAACAACTTCAACCCCAGCAACAACCACAGGAAGGGTCACCTGAACCATGTGACCAGGGAAGAAGCGCAGAATGCCCCAGACATCGTGCTCGGTACGTTCCCTGTCAACACAGTACCTGCCACGGTTTTGTTTGATTCTGGAGCTTCCCATTCGTTCGTTTCGAAGAGTTTTGTTTCGCAACATGGTTTTCCGATACTTCCCTTGGAAAAATCTATGATCATCAAGTCCCCCGGAAATAAGCAAATCGCTCAGGGTTACTGCCAAGGAGTGGTCATTGAGTTCGAAGGACTACAATTCCACGCGAATCTCATCGTGTTGGAAAGTAAAGGACTGGATGTCATTTTAGGGATGGACTGGTTGACCACCAACAAAGGATTCATCGACTGTTTCAATCGGACAGTGATTCTCACCCACCATCACGGCAAGACGATAAGAGTTTCCGCCCAAGAAAGGCCACGATCACAGCAACCAAAACTGAACAAAATGGACATTGCAGAACTGAGAAAAGTTCCAGTGGTATGCGAGTTTCCTGATGTGTTCCCTGAAGAACTACCAGGCATGCCACCAGACCGAGAGATAGAATTCAGCATTGAACTAGCACCTGGCACCGCTCCCATCTATAAGAAGCCGTATAGAATGGCACCCTCAGAATTGGTGGAGTTGAAGAAGCAGATAAAGGAGTTGTTGGACAAAGGATTTATTCGAGCCAGCTCCTCACCATGGGGTTCGCCAGTGTTGTTCGCCAAGAAGAAGGATGGGACACTGAGACTGTGTATAGACTATCGAGCCCTCAATATGGTCACCATCAAAAACAAATATCCGATGCCACGGATAAATGATTTGTTTGACCAGCTCGCACAAGCCAAGGTATTTTCAAAGATTGATTTGAGATCGGGATACCATCAACTGAAGGTACGGACAGAAGATATCCCCAAGACAGCATTCACTTCCAGATATGGGTTATACGAGTTTACAGTGATGCCTTTTGGACTAACGAACGCCCCCGCATATTTCGTCCACCTCATGAACAAAGTGTTCATGAAATACATGGACAAATTTGTGGTGGTATTCATTGACGATATTCTGGTTTACTCAAGGACACCAGAAGAGCATGCTGAGCACCTCAGGATTGTTTTGGGAGAATTGAGGAAACATCAGTTGTACGCCAAATTTAGCAAATGCGAATTTTGGCTAAGACAAGTTGGTTTCTTGGGCCATATATTGAACCAAGAAGGCGTGGCCGTAGACCCAGAAAAAGTCAAGGCCATACTAGACTGGAAGCCACCCGCCAATGTTACAGATGTGCGGAGTTTCCTAGGAATGGCCGGATATTACAGGAGATTTATTGAAGGATTCTCCACTGTGGCAAAACCTATGACACAGTTACTCAAGAAGGACAAGAAATTCGTATGGACGGAAGCATGTGAGCAGAGCTTCCAAGAACTCAAGAAGAAGCTGACAACCGCACCGGTCTTAACTGTGCCAGACATACACAAGAGCTTTGAAGTGTATTGTGACGCGTCCCGAAAAGGTCTCGGATGTGTGCTAATGCAGGATGGCAAAGTTGTCGCATATGCCTCCAGGCAGCTGCGAAAACATGAGGAAAATTACCCAACACATGACTTGGAGCTAGCAGCAGTTATACATGCACTCAAGGAGTGGAGGCACTTTCTGTTGGGAAATCGCTGTGAAATATATACGGACCATAAGAGCCTCAAATATATTTTCACACAGCCAGAGCTGAATTTACGCCAACGACGCTGGTTGGAACTAGTCAAGGACTATGACGTCGGTATTCACTACCACCCAGGGAAAGCAAATGTAGTGGCCGATGCCCTTAGTCGAAACCCCAGCCCGGACAGTGACGGTCAGCAAAATTTGAGGCCTGAGTTTCAGCGAGAGTTCACTAGGCTCAACATGATGTTAGTCTCTGAGGGCACCGTATCGAACCTGGAGATACAACCCACCCTGGTGGAACAAATTAAGAAGGCTCAACAGGGACATCCCAGCATCGAAGGCATAAAGAAGAAAATGAATCTTAGTAAGACTTCAGAGTTCGTCACAGACAGTGAAGGAACATTATGGTACCGAGACAGACTTTGCGTACCTAACATTGAGGAACTCAAGCAACAGATCTTGACGGAAAGCCACACCGCCCCATACTCGATCCATCCTGGAGGAACCAAAATGTACAAGGACATCCAGGAAAGATTTTGGTGGCACGGTATGAAAAGAGATATAGCCACATTCATTGCTTGTTGCGATTCATGTCAGCGCATCAAGGCCGAGCACCAAAAGCCAGCAGGGCTACTCCAGCCTAACAGGATACCGGAGTGGAAATGGGATGAAATAGGAATGGACTTCATTGTCGGATTACCCCGATCACAACGCGGAAATGACGCCATATGGGTCATCACAGACCGACTAACCAAGGTTGCTCATTTCATTCCCGTGAAGACTACCTACTCCACACAAAGACTGGCAAAACTTTATCTCTCCCGTATAGTTTGCTTGCACGGAGTCCCAAAGACTATAATATCAGACCGAGGCACCCAATTCGTCTCCAAATTTTGGGATCACCTACAACAAGCTCTGGGCACGCAACTAGCTTTCAGTACAGCATACCACCCTCAGACTGATGGACAAACAGAACGTGTAAACCAAATCCTAGAGGATATGCTAAGAGCCTGTGTGCTCACCTATGGATCCAGTTGGGAAGAGAGTTTGCCGTATGCCGAATTTGCTTACAACAACAGTTACCAAGCCAGCTTGCAAATGGCACCCTTTGAAGCGTTGTACGGACGAAGGTGTCGTACCCCTCTGAATTGGTCAGAAACAGGTGACAGCCGTATCTTCGGCCCAGACATGCTTAAAGAGGCCGAGGAGAAAGTTAAACAAATCAGGGACAGACTCAAGACAGCACAGAGCCGACAAAAGAGCTACTATGATCAGAAGCATCGTGAGGTCAGCTTTGAACCTGGTGATTCCGTATACCTCCGAGTATCTCCTATGAGGGGTCTGCAACGGTTCAAAATTAAGGGGAAGCTAGCCCCAAGATTTATTGGACCATTTTGTGTAAAGGCACGAAGAGGCACGGTGGCCTACCAACTAGACCTACCCAAGGAGCTGTCAGACGTCCATGACGTATTCCACGTCTCGCAGTTGAGGAAATGCGTGAGTAACCCGGAGAAACATGTACCTCATGAGGACATTGATATGCAACCAGATCTCACCTACAGAGAAAGGCCAGTAAAGATTTTAGAAGAGTCTGAACGGAGGACCCGTCAGAAAACGACAAGATTTTTCAGGGTTCAGTGGAGCAACCACACTGAGGATGAAGCCACATGGGAAAGGGAAGATTTCCTCCGAGCAGAGTATCCATATCTATTTGAGGAGCAGCAGAAATCTCGAGGACGAGATTTTTCCTAAGGGGGTAGGTGTTGTGACACCCAAGTTTTTATTTGGATTTTTCAAAAGATTTTTATTTGACTTGAGGGGAGTGATTTAAATTTTTCCTTTAAGAGAACTCTCCCTCTCAAATATTTTTTTATGGCAAAAGTTTTATTTGGATTCACCCAAGATCTGTCTTTGGTCTTGGAGGTTCTTGCTTTTCATTTGGACTCAAGACCAAATGTTTTTCTTTTGGGGAAAACAACTTTTAAAAATCTTTTTGGAAATGCACTATGGCTTTTGGAAAACTCCTTTGCCACTTTCAACAATTCCTTCTTGCCATGGCCTTAGTGCAAATCCTCTCTCCTAACCCTTCCCTCACCTTTGGATCATGATCTGCATCAAATCCAGCAAGTTGGACCTCCCCATGTGATCATTTCCATTTGAATCTTATTCAAACAAATTTCTGTCTTCTATCCTACTACTTGGAGATTTACAAAGGAACTCCATTTTCTGTTTTGATTTTTGCCCCCAAACCAACTCTCCTCCCTAGTCCTTTGAACCCTCAACCAAGATCCATGAAGATCCACTGGTCTTCAGTTCAAAATTTTCAAACTACACTTGCTGCAAGTTTGGACCAGATTTGTCAAATTTGGTGAAATTCATTCAAAACCTTCTCCAAAAATTCCAAGTAAAATCAGGCAGCCTCTGGGTGCATTGAGTGGTCATCTCACCAAGTTACAGCTCCAGAAAAATTTATCTCATTGCAAAATCTCTCTGTCGAACACCTGCAGTGCATGGTCATGTCAAGTTCAGAAAGTTCAGAGATTCAGTCACTGGTTGCTGTCGTTTTCTTCAGAGAAGGACGTCGATCTCGCCAGTGCCTCTGCGTCGCCTTGCTCCTCGTCCCCTCCCCCTTGTTCCTGCACCGCACGAACGCCTGGTGCCTTGCGGGCGTCGGCGACAAGCAGCAGAAGGTGCGCCGCCCCGTGACCGACGCCGGCGGCGGCTTTGCGGACGCCAGCGGGAGACACGGCGCCGACGACACCACCCAGCGCCGCCCAAACCACCGGAGCTCGCCGCGTGGCCTTCCACTCCCCCGAACGCGCTGCCGCTCTCGTCGTGAACCGCAGGGCGCGGAGCGCGCTCTCTGCCGCCGTTGAGCCCGTCCGGTCACCTCACCGTGGACCGACGCCATTACGCCAAGACCGACCCCGTTTAGCTGTGACGACTCCAGTAACCTCCACTGATGCTGCCTGGCCACTCAAACCACCTGCCAATCCACTGCTCCGCCGTAATCGCTCGCCGGAGATTCTCCGTTCACGGCCACCCCGTCGATCTGCCTATAAATAGAGGCCCCGAGCTTCAACTCGAGCACCCACCAGCCCTGCACTCCCCCTAGAGCACGCCTAGCCACTGGAAGAGCCCCGAGGAGGTCTCCTTCCTCGACTCCGGCCGCCGCGACCCACCACGGGATCCAGCCCGATTCGCCCCCGTGTGTGCTCCTCCGCCTCCATTCTCTTACCAGTAGCTTCACCATGCATCCCTCTTTCTGACCCGCACTTCAATTTGAAGCTTGCAGCCCTCCACCGGAGTTCCCCATCCTCACCCGAGCCGCCGTCCGCCGGAGAAAGTGTCGCCGTCGACGTGGTGCTCCCCGTTGGACGAGTCCACCACCCACCGACGCGGAAGAAGACGCTGAAGCTCTTGGTACCCTCCGTTTCTCCTAACTCGCCGTGGTTCGACGCCGGCGTCCACCGCAGTCTTCGGGCGCCGGCGAGCTTTTCAAACCTGACATGTGGACCCCGCGTGTCAGCCTCTGTTTTATTCCACCTCGAACCGTTTTCTGTTGACGCCTTCGGGCAAATACGTTTTCTCCTTTGCGCTTGCGCATTCCCAATCGAACCGTTTTCTGTTTTCTCAGTTAAAACCCTGGAACTTTTCTGTTTCATTACAGATAAGTCCCTGGACAGAAACCTTTATAACTTTTTAATAAAAAGGAATTTTTGAGTGATTCTTTTTCTGACAATCTTCAAATTTTGTCTAGTTTTTTATGGGATTTATTTGAAAAATATTTGGAAAAGTTTCTGTGCACCCATTGGTTTTCACGTTAGTACCCGTTTCGTGATTGCCGTAGGTTCCGGAAGAGGTGACGGAGCCGCGAACTTCGCCGAGCTAGACTCCGACTTCTCCGAACCAGGCAAGCATGTTTTGAACATTTGATATGACAGGTGTTTTGCATGTTTGCGTGAAAGTTTGTGCGTGGCATATGAGTGTCGGTAAATACCTCGTTGCTTGTAAGGCAACGACCCGGTTGTTCCAAAGTTGCGATGACCTCTGATGAGAGGTGGCCTAATCATGTGGTGACATGAAGGGCAGCAAGGTGGTACTGTTGTAGCATACCAGCCTTGCGTCATCCGACTTTCTTCGACGTTAACGTGGTTGGAGCCACGTTATCGTTCTTTTCCCGCATGTTCCAAAGTTGCGATGATCTCTGATGAGAGATGGCCTAATCATGTGGTGACATGAAGGGCAGCAAGGTGGTACTGTTGTAGCATACCAGCCTTGCGTCATCCGACTTTCTCCGACGTTAACGTGGTTGGAGCCACGTTACCGTTCTTTCCCCTTCCGTGCTACCACATGTCTCATTGCCAGGATGCGGTTTAGTAAGTTGGTAACCTCTTTCCGTGTACACACCAAACAGAGAGGCCGGGATGATGGTACCTTGGCCCAGGATTAAAGCCAGTCATCCGGTCAGGGGGCATGGGTGTTTCCGGTTGGGACCGAGAGGGGGGCACCCCCTTAGAGCGCGCGTATAGAAATTTGATCCCATGCTACGCGAGGTTGTAGCCTCCCCGTCTCAAGGTTTTTCTTGAACGTTGCCGAGGGTGATCCCTGGCTTCGGATGGTTGAATTGGGTGTGTACTGGTTAGACGTGTTTCTTCCAAAACACCGTAGACGGAACTAGTCCCCGTGACTACTGAAATCCGTTGGCTGTGGTTAAGTACAAACTCTGCAGAGTCAATTCTTTCCAAATCATCGTATCCATGATCAAGTAATGAAAACATTATATCCATATCTATCCGCGTGGAAAAACTTGCCCCGGTGAACAATCTCAAGTGGTAAATCCAGATTTATTGTTATTCCTGTGGATGGACTAACTTTATTTTTGTCTCATGCTTGTGATAATTTATGTTCCCGAACTGTTGTATTATTGAGTTGTGATATAAGCCCTTTATGTGACGTCGCGCAGACGTCCGACTGTGGCGTGTTCTCGTTCCTTACTTTAAATATAAGCCCTTTTTGTGATGTCGCTCAGACGTCCGACTGTGGCATGCACCGTATTTATCTTCTGTTATAAGCCCTTTATGTGGTGTCGCCTCGACGCCCGACTGTGGCATTATTATTCCGCATTTTGCACTCGAGGAGTCTTTCAGACACTCGTTTGGCACCAGTATTACTATTTTGCATTTTCCGCTCGAGGAGTCTTTCAGACACTCGTTTGGCACCAGTATTACTACTTTGCATTTTCCGCTCGAGGAGTCTTTCAGACACTCGTTTGGCACCAGTATTACTATTTTGCATTTTTCCGCTCGAGGAGTCTTTCAGACACTCGTTTGGCACCAGTATTACTATTTTGCATTTTCCGCTCGAGGAGTCTTTCAGACACTCGTTTGGCACCAGTATTACTACTTTGCATTTTCCTCTTGAGGAGTCTTTCAGACACTCGTTTGGCACCAGTATTATTATTCCGCATTTTTCCGCTCGAGGAGTCTTTCAGACACTCGTTTGGCACCAGTATTACTATTCTGCAGTTTCCGCTCGAGGCGTCATTCAGACCCTCGCTTGGCACCCAGTATTTATTACCTCTATGTCTGATCGCACCGTTTAACTTGTTCTTGTGTTTCATGTTTACATTTGTTATATCTTATGTCCGAACTGTCTTGCGAGTACTTTCATAGTACTCACCTGGCTTGTTGATTTGGCCAGATGTTGACGAAGGCGATCTCTTGGATGAAGAGTTTGATAGCGCGTCCGATGCCTAGAGGAGTCCCAGTCAGTCCTGCACGATCCCGGATATTGGTCACTTGTATTGTACACGCTTCCGCCACCCGCAATAAGTCTTCTCGAGCCTCACTCCGACGCTCGAAGAGTTGTAGTCTTCTGGAATCATATCACTCGCTTCGCGATGATATTTCCACCACCGTTATTATCGTGAGTTAGTAGTCTGCCACCCTATCCGCCGTTTTGTTTTAGCGGCGTGTATGTAATAAATTGTTGGGCAGTCTCTGCTCAACCTTGTATTATATTTAGTACTCCTGGTATTTTTCTTCTATGACCAAGATATTGTCTACCAGTGAGAAGGAATTCTTCCTCGCTGGTCCGTAAAAGGGATTGGTCTCTCAATAATTATTTTATTGAAAAACCGGTCGTGACAGTCAACTTGTTGGAATTCTTGGCCGACTGAATGCGCCGAAGAACAAGGTCGCCTTCCTCAAAGCTTCGGGCATGAACCTTGCGGCTATGATAGCGGCGCAAGGCTTGCTGGTAGCGTGCTGCTCTCACAGCCGCTCGAAGGCAATCTTCCTCAAGGAGCATCGCGTCATCTTGTCGCGACTGCTCTTGCTCAAGCTCATCATAAGCGAGCACTCGAGGTGGGCCGTATATGAGTTCCGTGGGGAGAACTGCCTCCACCCCATATACTAGGGCGAAGGGTGTCTGGCCGGTGGCTCGATTTGGCGTCGTTCGGACCGACCAAAGAACCGCCGGCAATTCATCAATCCAGCGCCTTCCGCTCTTATGCAGCTTGTCAAAGGTCTTCGTTCTCAGGCCTCGCAACACTTCAGCATTCGCCCTCTCTGCTTGGCCGTTGCTCTGGGGGTGTGCCACGGAAGCAAAACAGACCTTGCTGCCGAGGTCTTGAATGTACTGCATGAAGGTGTGGCTTGTGAACTGCGTGCCGTTATCGGTGATGACTCTGTTTGGCACACCAAAATGGCAGAATAGTCCCTTGAAGAACTTGATGGCTGACTGTGCTGTCACCTTCCTCACTGGTTCTACCTCTGGCCACTTTGTGAACTTGTCGATTGCAACGTACAAGTACTCAAAGCCCCCAACAGCACGGGGGAAAGGGCCCAGTATGTCGAGTGATACGTCTCCAATGTATCTATAATTTTTGATTGCTCCATGCTATATTATCTTCTGTTTTGGACATTATTGGGCTTTATTATTCACTTTTATATTATTTTTGGGACTAACCTATTAACCGGAGGCCCAGCCCAGAATTGCTGTTTTTTGCCTATTTCAGAGTTTCGCAGAAAAAGAATATCAAACGGAGTCCAAACGGAATGAAACCTTCGGGAGCGTGATTTTTGGAACGAACAAGATCCAGGAGACTTGGACCCTAAGTAAGAGAAGCTTCCAGGAGGCCACGAGGTAGGGGGCGCGCCTACCCCCCCCAGGGCGTGCCCTCCACCCTCGTGGGCCCCCTGTTGCTCCACCGACGTACTCCTTCCTCCTATATATACCTACGTACCCCCAAACGATCAGAACAGGAGCCAAAAACCTAATTCCACCGCCGCAACCTTCTGTACCCACGAGATCCCATCTTGGGGCCTATTCCGGAGCTCCGCCGGAGGGGGCATCCATCATGGAGGGCTTCTACATCAACACCATAGCCTCTCCGATGAAGTGTGAGTAGTTTACCTCAGACCTTCGGGTCTATAGTTAGTAGCTAGATGGCTTCTTCTCTCTTTTTGGATCTCAATACAATGTTCTCCCCCTCTCTGTGGAGATCTATTCGATGTAATCTTCTTTTTGCGGTGTGTTTGTTGAGACCGATGAATTGTGGGTTTATGATCAAGATTATCTATGAACAATATTTGAATCTTCTCTGAATTCTTTTATGTATGATTGGTTATCTTTGCAAGTCTCTTCGAATTATCAGTTTGGTTTGGCCTACTAGATTGATCTTTCTTGCAATGGGAGAAGTGCTTAGCTTTGGGTTCAATCTTGTGGTGTCCTTTCCCAATGACAGTAGGGGCAGCAAGGCACGTATTGTATTGTTGCCATCGAGGATAACAAGATGGGGTTTTTATCATATTGCATGAATTTATCCCTCTACATCATGTCATCTTGCTGAAGGCGTTACTCTGTTTTCATGAACTTAATACTCTAGATGCATGCTGGATAGCGATCGATGAGTGGAGTAATAGTAGTAGATGCAGGCAGGAGTCGCTCTACTTGTCTCGGACGTGATGCCTATATACATGATCATACCTAGATATTCTCATAACTATGCTCAATTCTGTCAATTGCTCAACAATAATTCATTCACCCACCGTAAAATACTTATGCTCTTGAGAGAAGCCACTAGTGAAACCTATGGCCCCCGGGTCTATCTTCATCATATTAATCTTCCAACACTTATTTATTTCCTTTGCTTTTTACTTTGCTTTTATTTTACTTTGCATCTTATCATAAAAATACCAAAAATATTATCCTATCATATCTATCAGATCTCACTCTCATAAGTGACTGTGAAGGGATTGACAACCCCTTATCGCGTTGGTTGCGAGGATTTATTTGTTTTGTGTAGGTACGAGGGACTCACGCGTAGCCTCCTACTAGATTGATACCTTAGTTCTAAAAAACTGAGGGAAATACTTATGCTACTTTGCTGCATCACCCTTTCCTCTTCAAGGGAAAACCAACGCAGTGCTCAAGAGGTAGCATCGAGCCCCCAGACCAAGAATGGCCAGGAGAGAGGGATCGTTTGAAGGGCTTGAGCTGGTTGATGAAGCTTTTTTGAATGGAACTAATATGCTTCACACTTGGTTACTAGTGTCATCGCATCCTGGAGGGCGGTGGGCCAGAAGAAACCTTGCCGGAATGCCTTTCCGGCAAGGGCCCTCGACCCTACGTGGGAGCCACATATGCCTCCATGTATCTCTACCAACAGCTCCAATCCTTCCTCCCGGGGGATGCACTTCAATTTCACACCGTTCGACCTTCTCCTGTACAGGACGTCATCGACGAACTGGTACAGCGTGGACTGGCGGGCTACTTTTTCCGCTTCTTCCTGCTCCTCAGGAAGTTCCCGGTTTGGAGGAATCGGAGAGTATGCTGCGCCCATGCCGGAGCCTGAGGCTCGACGGCAAGGACCAAAGGCATTTCCTCAGCCATGGGCACGGCTGTCTCCACGGCCAGGGCTTGACGCCCTGCCGGAGCCAGTTGCCTTTTGGCAGGCTCAGCGTCCGTGGCCGCACCCTTACCGGCAGCCCCAGGGGGCTCGGTAGGAAAGTACTTGCCGGGACCTGACTTCCTTCGCTTGTTCTGCCCTGTTGATGGTTCGACGGATGGTTGAGTTAACCGGAGCAAAAGGTACCTGGTTCCACAGGTAGCTTGAATGCAGCATGCTTCGACAGGTAATCGGCGATGTCGTTCTCCATTCGGGGGACGTGCTCCGCTTGGATACCGTCAAAGCGTTCCTCCAGCTTCCTCACCTCATCTACGTAAGCCTCCATCAATGGGCTCTGATAATCCTTGTTGACCTGTCTGACAACAAGCTGCAAGTCACCCCTGACGATGAGCTTCTTAACCCCGAGGTCTGTCGCGATCCTGAGACAGGCAAGCAGCCCTTCGTACTCCGCAGTGTTTTTGGTGGACAGCTACCTGGGAAAGTGCATCTGGACCACGTACTTGAGGTGCTCTCCGGTGGGCGCGACGAGTAGCACGCCGGCACTGGTGCCTTGCAGCGAGAAAGCCCCATCAAAGTACATGATCCAGTCGCGGTCTGCTTCCTTGCTGGGGAGAGCGGTCTCCTGGATTTCTTCGTCAGGCGTTGAGGTCCATTCTGCAATGAACTCCGCCAAGGCTCTGCTCTGGATTGTCGAGGTACTTTCAAACTTCAAACCAAAACTTGACAACTCCAAGGCCCTTTCCACAGTCCTTCCGGTTGCATCTGGGTTATGCAGTATCCGTTGCAATGGGAGGCGGGTGACGACAGTGATCTCGTGGGCTTGGAAGTAACAACGCAGCTTCCTCGAGGCCATAAGGAGGCCGAAGAGAAATGTTTGCACACCAGAATACCTCGAACTAGCCCCCTACAAGAGGGAGCTGACAAAGTAAACCGGGTGCTACATCATCTTCTTCTTTCGCACCACCCCGCCTGACTGCGCAAGCACTGCCTCGGTGGCGTCAGATCCTGCCGGGGGCCCTGCCTTGCCGGCACCAGGCCCTGCCGGGGGGATCTTTGGCTTTCCATCTGCTGGTTCTGCCGCCGCCACTGCCTCTTCGTCGACCTCTCTCTGCGCCACCAGTGCGGCGCTGACCACTTGATTCATCGCCGCTAGATACAGCAGCAACGACTCTTATGGTTTAGGCGCAACCAGTATTGGCGTGGGGGAAAGGTATTTCTTCAGATCCTGCAACGCCGCCTCAGCCTCTGGGGTCCACTCCATTGGGCATGCCTTCTTCAAGATTTTGAAGAAGGGAAGGGCACACTCGGCGGACTTGGAGATGAATTGGCTCATGGCGGCGATGCAGCCAGCGAGCCGACACACGTCTTTGATCCGCTTGGGCGCCTCAATCTGCTCAATAGCTTTGATTTTGGCTGGGTTTGCCTCGATCCCGCGCTGCGACACAAAGAATCCGAGAAGCTTGCCGGACGGAACGCCGAAGACACACTTCTTAGGGTTCAGCTTAAGGTTATCTTGCGCAGGTTGGCAAATGTCTCTTCCAGATCTTGCACAAGAGTTGGCCCGTCCTTGGTTTTGACCACTATCTCATCCATGTATGCCTCCATATTTCTATGGAGCTGAGGTTCAAAACCAATTTGGACTACTCTTGCAAACGTCGAGCCAACATTCTTCAACCCGAAAGGCATCCGTAAAAAGCAATACATACCACATGGGGTGATGAATGCTGTCTTTTCTTCATCCTCTCTTGTCATGAAGATTTGGTGGTAGCCCGAGTAGGCGTCGAGGAATGATAAAAGATCACACCCGGCCGTGGAGTTGACAATCTGGTCGATGCGCGGCAACGGGAAGGGGTCTTTAGGACAAGCCTTATTGATATCTGTGTAATCAATACACAGCCTCCACTTCCCATTCGCCTTGTGCACCACTACCGGATTGGCCAACCACGTCGGGTGGAGCACTCCTCTCACCAAACCTGCCGCTTCCAACTTCCTGATCTCCTCTGTGATGAACTCCTGCCTCTCCAGAGCCTGCTTTCTGACCTTCTTCTTGACGGGCCGCGCATGAGGGCAGACAGCTAGGTGGTGCTCAATCACCTCCCTGGGAACACCGGGGATGTCGGATGCTTGCCATGCAAACACGTCGACATTTGCCCGCAGGAAGGTGATGAGCGCGCCTTCCTATTTGCTGTCGAGGGTGGAGCCTATGGTGAAGGCCCCTCCCGTGCCATCCTCCCTGGCGGACACCTTCTTGGTCTGCGGTGGCTCAGCTCTGGATTTCTTGCTCTTGCCGGTAGAGCTCTCTGGCACGTCCTCGACGGTAGCGCAGCACTCCGAAGAGGTGTGCTTGCTGGAGTGGGTGCGAGAGGTCTTGCCGGGCTTCTTCTTCCCTCCCGGGCCTTCAGCGGAAGGAGCAGGTGCCTTGACGGCAGCTGCTGCAACTGCTTCCCGGTAGAGTTGGTCAGCGCAAATCAGTGCGTCCTTCTTGTCGGAGGGGACGGAGATGATGGTCAACGACCCGGGCATCTTCAGCAAGTTGTACGCGTAGTGTGACGCCGCCATGAACTTGGCTAGTGCCAGGCGGCCGAGGATCCTGTTGTAGGGCAAAGGGATCTCGGCCACGTCGAAGAAGATCCTCTCCGTCATGTGGTTCAACTCTCCTCCAAACGTCACGGGCAGCATGACCTTCCCCTTCGGCTGGCTCCTCCCCGGATTGACCCCTTGAAGCGTGCCCGTTTCTTCGAGGTCTCCATCGGGAATTTGCAGCCTTTTGATCACGACGGGCGAGATCAAATTCAGGCCGGCCCCGCCGTCAACCAACATCCTTTTCACCTTGAGGTTGCGTATCGTTGGTGAGACCAACAATGGCAAACACCCGACCACAGTTGTGCGGTCTGGGTGGTCCTCGGCGTCAAAGATGAGGGGCGTGCTGGACCACTTCAGCGGCTTCTGAGCGTCGAACAACGGCTCCGCTGCTGTAATCTCGCATGCCCACTGCTTGAGCTGGCAGTGAGAAGTATGCAGCGAGGCGCCACCATCGACGCACATGCCCTCCGTAGCCTTCTGGAACTCTTGCTCACCGGACCTGTCGTCCTCGTCGTGATCATCGTCTTCTTGTTTCTTGTCACGGCCCCGGGCGGGCCTCTCCTGCTGGTTGTCCTTGCCGGGGCGGCTTCCTTGGTCGCCACGCTTCTTGCCGGATCCCTCGGCGTCGTCCTGACCTTTCTCCTTGTCCCGCCTTTCATACTCGGCCTTTTGCTTTTCAGCAAGCAGCTCAACTTGTCGGCAGTTCTGGAGGTCGTGGCCCTTGGTGCGGTGGATCTTGCAATAATGCTTGCCAGAGCCCCTGGCTTGTCAGCAGCTGCTAAGGCCCGGCAGGCGGCGCACCCGGCAATCTCCTTGCCGGGGCCATCTGCCTGGACCTTCTTGGCAGCGCCGGTGTCGCCAGCCCCTCGACGGCAAGTACGACTTTGCCCTTGCATTTCCTGTTGCGACGCCGGCCCTTCTTCGTCGGGGTGGCGGCGTCTTCGTCGGTAGAGTCGGTTTCCGCACCGGCGTCTTCGCCGGGGTACTTCCTTTCCTCTTCAGCCCGGGCGCATCTATCGGCCAGAACGTATAGCTCGGCCACATCCTTAACCTTGGTCATCGCTAGCTCTTCGCGCATCTTGCGGTTACGCACGTTCTGATGGAACGCGCTGATCACAGCGGCGGGATGAACGTCGGGGATGTTGTACTACACCCGGCTGAATCTCTAGATGTACTTGCGCAGGGTTTCCCCTTCCTTCTGGGGAATGATATGCAGATCACTGGCCTGGCCATGAGCTTGGTGGCCTCCTGTGAAGGTGCCAACAAACTCATGGCACAGATCTGACCAAGAAGAAATGGAATCCGCCGACAAGTGCATCAACCAAGACATAACATTGGGCTTCAGTGCGAGCAGGAAATAATTGGCAAGTACCTTGTCGTCGCGAGCTCCAGTAGCCTGCATCGCGATGGTGTAGATGCTAAGGAACTCGGACGGATGGGTCTTGCCAGTGTACTTCTTGCTGACGTCGGTCTTGAACGTGCGGTGGGATGGCCACTGGAACTGCCGCAGCTCATGGGTAAAGGCCGGGCAGCCCACCTTGTAAGGTGGTCCATAGCGGGTCCCGCCCGCTTGTCCGACTGGTGGCGTGTTTTACGCCGGCGCTCGATGGTGGTCCGAGCGTCTTCGTGAGCTCATTCCCGAAGAACTTGGCGCTAGTCGCGGAGGGTCCGCAGGTCGGACGACCCTATGGAGATGTTATCACAAGCGTCGTCACAACGGGCCAACGCCCGCGGCGGCTGGCAAGGAGGAGGAGAGTGCACCGTGGCCGCAGCTCCCCCGGTCCTCCCATCGCCGGCATGTGGTGGCTCGGTGGAGCGCCGACCCGAGGGCCCCGCCGGTCGCATATCGTATTTGTTGGCAATGGCGACGAGGCTCCGGATGGTGGCCCTCCACTCGTCGAGCTTCTCTGCAGCAGGAGGGAAGTCGAGGAGCAGCTGCGCGCGCGCCAAAGCTTCTACTTGTTGGGGAACCTAGCAATAATTCAAAATTTTCCTACGTGTCACCAAGATCAATCTAGCAGATGCTAGCAACGAGAGAGAGGGAGTGCATCTTCATACCCTTGAAGATCGCTAAGCGGAAGCGTTACAAGAACGCGGTTGATGGAGTCGTACTCGCAGCGATTCAAATCACGGAAGATCCGATCTAGCGCCGAACGGACGGCGCCTCCACGTTCAACACACGTACAGCCCGGGGACGTCTCCTCCTTCTTGATCCAGCAAGGGGAGAGGAGAAGTTGAGGGAGAACTCCAGCAGCACGACGGCGTGGTGGCAATGGAGCTCGTGGTTCTCCGGCAGAGCTTCGCTAAGCACTATGGAGGAGGAGGTGTATGAGGAGGGAGGGTTGTGCCAGGGAAGAGGTGCAACTGCCCTCCCACCCCTCCACTATATATAGGGGCAATGGGAGAGGGGAGGCGCCCTAGGGTTTCCCCTAGGGGGCAACGGCCAAGCAGATTGGATCTCCCTAGGGAAAATCCTAGGGAGACTTGCCCCCCAAGCCAAGCAGGTGGAGGCTTGCCTCCGTGGAGGCGCCCCACCTCCCCAAGTAACGTGGGAAAGGGTGTGGGGGCGCACCACCCCTTAGTGGGCTAGTTTGCCCCTTCCCCTTTGGCCCATGAGGCCCTCCAACACTTGTTGGGGCTCCCGAAACACCTTTCGGTCATGCTGGCCATAGCCTGGTACCCCCGGAACACTTCCGGACTCCAATACCCTTCGTCCAATATATCAATCTTCACCGCCGGACCATTCCGGAACTCCTCGTGATGTCCGGGATCTCATCCGGGACTCCAAACAAACTTCGGTAACCACATACTATGTCCCATAACAACTCTAGCGTCACCGAACCTTAAGTGTGTAGACCCTACGGGTTCGGGAACCATGCAGACATGACCGAGACACCTCTCCGGCCAATAACCAATAGCGGGATCTGGATACCCATATTGGCTTCCACATCTTCCACGATGATCTCATCGGATGAACCACGATGTCGGGGATTCAATCAATCCCGTATACAATTCCCTTTGTCAATCGGTATGTTACTTGCCCGAGATTCGATCGTCGGTATCCCAATACCTCGTTCAATCTCGTTACCGGCAAGTCGCTTTACTCATTCCGTAATGCATGATCCCGTGACTAACTACTTAGTCACATTGAGCTCATTATGATGATGCATTACCGAGTGGGCCCAGAGATACCTCTCCGTCATACGGAGTGACAAATCCCAGTCTCGATTCGTACCAACCCAACAGACACTTTCGGAGATACCTGTAGTGTACCTTTATAGCCACCTAGTTACGTTGTGACGTTTGGTACACCCAAAGCATTCCTACGGTATCCGGGAGTTGCACAATCTCATGGTCTAATGAAATGATACTTGACATTAGAAAAGCTCTTAGCAAACGAACTACACGATCTTGTGCTATGCTTAGGACTGGGTCTTGTCCATCACATCATTCTCCTAATGATGTGATCCCGTTATCAATGACATCCAATGTCCATGGTCAGGAAACCATAACCATCTATTGATCAACGAGCTAGTCAACTAGAGGCTTACTAGGGACATGTTGTGGTCTATGTATTCACACATGTATTACGGTTTCCAGTTAATACAATTATAGCATGAACAATAGACAATCATCATGAAGAAGGAAATACAATAATAACCATTTTATATTGCCTCTAGGGCATATTTCCAACACTACTGGCGTGGGCGGCGGCGACAGCTACGTGGATCGCGGCGCGCTTCGACTTCTAACCACATTAGAAGGAGCTCCGTCACGACCCAGCGGCTGCTTGCCATTTTCGCCTGCACTTCGGCGGGCATGCTGAACTCCTTCATCCCGCGGACGACGCACAGGGCTCTTCCCACGGCGGTGCCCAGGGTCACCGTCATGGTGACACTTCTCGTCGCGCACACCATGGGAAGAGCGCGTAGTGGTCGCCGGCGTGGGCGTCTTGGAGGTCGCTACGCCGCCCGGGGGTGGCACAACGACACTCTTGGACGGCCCCGCGCCGCCTGGGGTGTCCAGCTCTGTCTTTGGATCTGGCGACGTGAGGCCGGTTGTCGGGCGCGCAAACGACGCCTCCCGCCAAGCCCTGTCCGCGACCGACCCACTGCTCGCCCGCACTGGCACGGGCCGTTCGGATCCCAACGAGCCGATCGCCGTGGCCGTCTTCTTTTTGGGAGCCATGGCGACGAAGAACTGCTAGGCTAGCTACTAGACATGATTCTCACAATTGCGCCCCCTACCTGGCGCGCCAAAGATGTCGGTGTGGAACGACACCTATGGGATCACAAGAATCCCTACTACGGTTGCCGGGGCACAGGGTTGCGAGAAGAGCAGGATTAGTAGTCAGCACGAGGATCGTTTACCCAGGTTCGGGCCGCGAGGATGCGTAAAACCCTAGTCCTGCTTTGGTGGGTGTATTTCAGAGATTCTTGAGCTCGCGAACTAGCTATAGTGAGTGCGTGGTTCGAAAGAGCCGAATCCTCTTCCAGTATGCCATGGGCCTCCTTTTATAGTCGAAAGGGGCTGCCACGGTGGCATACAGGAGGTGGAAAGGCGCACAGTGTTGCGAGCTTATCGCTCGTATTACAGGACATGACACATTTATTGCGCCGCTGAGGTGTCCCCTAACTTTATCGGGGACGGGGTCGAGGCCCGTGCCATCCGTCGCCGCTCTTCCTCGCTTCGACTCGTGCCCTGGCCAGCGATGCGTGCGGCGCCATGTAGGTAGGCAGGCAGCTGAGGTGGCGCGGTGGTGGAGCCTCCACGAAGATCTACATGCTGCCGCGCGGGTGCTTGATGTGTTGGCCCGGGAGCTGCATGTTTCCACGCAGGTGCCTGCTCAGCTGGTTGAGCTGGCAACTGCATGCGAACGGTGGTGGAGACTTGGTTGGTGCGGGCCTGGCAGTGGCCCTGCTGGCGTCCTTGGCGAGGGCCTTGCCGGGTGGCCCGGCAAGTGTCTTGCCGTGGCGCACTGTCGTCCCCAGCAAGGATCTTGCCGGGGGTCTGGTGGCCTTCCTCGGCAAGGATCTTGCCGAGGGTCATCGTCTTCTAATCCTCATCTAATCTTGAATGTTCCTTGTCTTCACAAAGATCTGCATGCCACCATGGAGGTGCCTCCCGAGCCCTGGCCCAACGTGGTTGATGATGTTGGGACCATGGGCTCAAGGGTGGCTCGCTCTGTGGGGGTGGGGCGAGCTGTCCCGGCAAGGGTCTTGCTGGGGCTGCCGAGGCTGCCCCCGGCAAGGGTCTTGCCGGGGGAGGACCTACTGTGTCCCTCTGCTCTTTGTGGTCTTTGGCCTTCGTGTTGCTCTGGTTGTCTTGGGCTTCGGTTTTACCTCGGTTTACCTCCCCTGTTCTGCTTGGTGCGACCGTGGGCGCGACTCCGACTGCCCGTGCACAGGTAAAGGGGTACAAAGGTGCGCCCCTTCTTTTTTACACTGACACTACGGCAAAAACCACAACGATGATTCGTCAAGTTTGCTGTTTTAACCTTCTTCAAGGACCGGCCGCAGTCAAATTCAATTCAACTAAAGTAAGAGAAATAGACACATGCCAGCCACCTTTATGCAAAACTAGTTGCATGTCTGTCGGTGGAACCTGTCTCATGTGCGTGGACATTTAAGGTTGGTCCGGGCCGCTTAGTTTGGGGTGCTTCATCCCACAATACCGCCGAACCAAAATAAGACATTGGTGGTAAGCAGTATGACTATCACTGCCCACAACTCTTTGTGTTCTACTCGTGCATATCATCTACGCATAGACCTGGCTCATAATGCAACTGTTGGGAATCATTGCATGGAAAACAAGATTTTTTCTAGGCACACGCAATGATCTATTCATGGAGATGCATAGAAACGAGGGGGAGAGTGTGTCTACGTACCCTCGTAGAGCGTAAGTGAAAGCGTTTCACAACGCGGTTGATGTAGTCAAACTTCGCGCTTCAACCGATCAAGTACCGAACGTACAGCACCTCCGCGTTCTGCGCATGTTCAGCTCGGTGACATCCCTCACCTTCTTGATCCAGCAAGATGTCGAGGTAGTATATGAGTTCCGTCAGCATGACGGCATGGTGACGGTGATGGTGAAGTGATCTCCACAGGGCTTCGCCTAAGCACTACGAAAATATCACCGGGGGTGTAAACGGTGGAGGGGGGCGCCGCACACGGCTATGCAATTGTCTAGGGTGTGCTACGCACCCCCCTCCCAAATATATATAGGTGGGAGGGGAGGGGAGAGGCTAGGAGGCGCCCCAAGTAGGGCCGAATCCTACTTCGGCTCCTCCCAAGCCGCGCACCGCCCTGCCATAAATGTCGGAGGGGGAAGGAAGGGGGAATTCTATTCCCTTTCTTTCCTTTCCTACTTCTCCTTTCCTTCTCCACCTTGGCCGGCCCATGTGGGGGGCGCACCAGCCCCTTGTGGCTGGTGCATTTCCCCTCTTCGCCCATCAGGTCCATATCTTTTGCCGGGGGTGCCCGAAACCCCTTCCGGTGATCCGATATGTACCCGTTACCCTCCGGAACACTTCTGGTGTCCGAATACCATCGTCCTATATTTCAATCTTTACCTCTCGACCATTTAAAGACTCCTCATCATATCCATGATATCATCCGGGACTCCGAACAACATTCGGTCACCAAATCACATAACTCATATAATACTATATCGTCATCGAACGTTAAGCGTGCGGACCCTACGGGTTCGAGAACTATATAGATATGATCGAGACACCTCTCCGGTCAATAACCAATAGTGGAACCTGGATGCCCTATTGTCTCCTATGTATTCTACAAAGATCTTTATCGGTCGAACCGTAATGACAACATACAGAATTCCCTTTGTCCATCGGTATGTTACTTGCCCGAGATTCGATCATCGGTATCTTCATACCTAGTTCAATCTCGTTACCGGAAAGTCTCTTTACTCATTCTGTAATACATCACCTCGTGACTAACTCCTTAGTCGTTTGCTTGCAAGCTTATGATGTGTATTACCGAGAGGGCCCAGAGATACCTCTCCGATACTCGGAGTGACAAATCCTAATCTCGATCTATGCCAACTCAACAAACTCCTTAGGAGATACCTGTAGAGCATTTTTATAATCACCCAGTTACATTGTGACGTTTGATAGGACACAAGGCATTCCTCCGGTATTCGGGAGTTGCATAATCTCATAGTCGAAGGAATGTGTGTATTTGACATGAGAAAGCAATAGCAATAAAACTGAACGATCATTATGCTAAGCTAATGGATGGGGTCTTGTCCATCACATCATTCTCCTAATGATGTGATCCCGTTATCAAATGACAACTCATGTCCATGGTTAGGAAACCTTAACCATCTTTGATCAACGAGCTAGTCTAGTAGAGGCTCACTAGGGACACGTTGTTTGTTTATGTATTCACACATGTATTAAGGTTTCCGATCAATACAATTCTAGCATGACTAATAAACCTTTATCATGAATAAGGAAATATAAAATAACAACTTTATTATTGCCTCTAGGGCATATTTCCTTCATAAGCATGTTATGTGTTCCACTATTTAGTTTCAAGCACAAGAAGTCTCAGTACCTATCGATTCCATATTTCATATAAGCATTTTATATTAGAATTTTGGAGGGTCTGAAATAATGTGCACCGCTAATTAACCCATATGCAATCATTCTTACATATTGCAACTTCAATTACTTTCAGTAGCTTGAAAACTCAGAAAGCATAATCTGTTCTCAGTCATGTATAAGACTCATTTAAACCCTTCTGGTGCATTCAATTTTGAAACCATGTAGTATAAACTGAAACATCACTATGCACAAAGGTTATTATTCTACTGAGTCACCGGAGCGAATAAACACATGTCACCATGATCAAGCCTCGACAAAGCGACATAGTCATCTTTTCGAAAATATGTAGAATTTCCCGTCGTCGGACTTGCTCCCCCAAAATGCGGACACATCGAGACATAAAAAAATTAGCACCACATAGTTAATGACAAAGAACCTATCGACAAAATTTCATCTAAACCGTCGAGATTTACCGGCTGTGCCAACGACTCAAGTACCCAATTTAAAAATATTTATTTGCTTAGCATTTGGTACCAACATTTTTACCATCAAATAACATAACAAGTTTTAGGATGCCTCTTCTAATTGAAGACATAAAAGCTCCGCTTACATCATGGACTATAATGGTGTGCCTTTGACTAATATGTATGTAAAAATATTAATGTATGAACAGGTATATCTTACCACCATTGTTGCCATAGGGATCTAGGTGAACCGAATGTTACTTCACAAACATGGATAGAAGATGGAATATTTACAATAACAATACTTGTATAAATGGCAAAGCCTGAACTAATTGATGCTTGATGTAGTTGAGTGTAAACACACATGGGTATACTTATTAGAAAGAAGAGAGTGGAAGGGGCGGGTGAGGGAGAGGAACATGGAGATGCAGGGGCTCGAATCTGGTCGGGCTTGACCTTCCTCCTGTTGCTGCTGGTGGCCATCAAGAAATTGGAGCGAGTGGAGTAAGAACAGGATAGCGCCGAGCAGAAGTGGTCAGTGGGCGTCAGTGGTCGGCCGGAGCTATCTTCCTCGCTGACCGCCTGGTGCAACTACTTCTCTGCCTTCTCCCGTCGCCACACATCGCTCAGCTGCTACCTGTCGACATGTACGGCTCAAGAGGGTCGCTCGCCTCCACCTCTCGCATACGCTGTCGTGGCCCTGTCCAGATCGATTGAAGAAAATTGGATGTCCATCATCTGCACAGTCAAAGAGCACCCCCAACCTCTCCCGTCTGCATGAGCCTGTCGGGCCCTTCTCCGTGGTCTTTGCTTCTGTTCTGTCTGACACCCCATAGGCCGGTGCCGCCCTTCCAGCCGCCACCATGCCCGTCAGGCCCTGCCGATAGATCCAGATCGTCAACACCTGCCTTGACCCGGCCCTTGCTCCCGCCAAGAGCGCCGGTGCTCGGGCTCGCTGCCACTGATGTTCTCTTGCGACCGTCTCGCTGGCCGTGGAGGGCACAGAGGAGCACATGGGAGGAGGAGAGATGCGAATGGAAACTGGAGGGGGCCTGAGGCTCGAGGACAGATAGGATTGGCTAGGGTTTTCACCGCACACCCCACCCCTTTTTTGACCCAAACACACGCACGCAACGCACACTCCAATGGCGGTCCCGCACACCAGGGTGGCCTAGGTGTCATCCACTAAAACCCAAGGCCATACTATGTAGCAAAACGGACGCGCATAGATTTTTGACAGCGAGGTAAAAAGGACGTAGCAGGGTAGATCGTTTGAGCCTAGTTGAACGCGCAACGCAGATGCACGAGGGAGACGGGTAGCATAGTGGCTTTTATAGGAGAAATTATAACCATCTACTAAAGAGAAAAATATTAATGCCTTCTTCTAGCTACCAACTTTATTATAACATGTGTGAAACCATCAAATTAAACAATTCAAGATCTGCATGTGCACTAACATAGATGAAATAAAACTCTACATTCTGCATGTCTTAGTTGCATCGATGCATACTATTGCATTCATCAATCAGAAGTCTCACATGCATTGTTAGATCATGCAAAGTAAAAAATGCATTGTGAAGCACTAACATTTAACCTGGATAGACAGGGCAAAAATATCAGCAAAAGAAACATTGTGAAACACTTGTACAACCCTAAATTTTTATTGTTGATTCTAAAGGAAGTTCACCCTTCTTTAAGCCTAAATTCTATGATTCATGAGCAACCCCAATGGACTCGGATAAATCAAGGATGGAGACAACAAAGACCTGAAGGAAATGGAGCATATTTAAAACCCATAGCTCTGATAAAAGGATGACTTCCCATACAGCAGGTCAGCAGCCAAGGAAGCTCATAATTCATATGATAAATTAAGAGATGCCAGTTTACATCATTCATTATGGCTATGGTGACAACCATGAATGATGCCAGAAGAACAAACCCAACCTGCAACTATAAAAGACGGCAAGATTATCATACTATCACGATTATCATACTATTGGATTTGCTACTACATTCTTACCACTATCCGCATGGTGATGCAAATGACATAAATTTGCAGCCAAGTAGTACAAATCATCAGAACTCTTGTAGTACAAGAAAACATGGGAAGTTCAGTTAAACCAACAGTGTAGTTCATCATCCGCTGCAAGATGGAGAACATAAGAAACAAGAGCTAAAAATCGATAGAGCGGAACCTAACACCTGCTCCTAATATGTCAAGTACAGAAGCAATTCCTCTGAACAAAAACACATAACAAAAAATGAGCAAAAGAAAAGCAACTGTAAATCTATCGATGATCCAGCAGTGACATATGCTTTTTTCACTAAATCTGCTACAACACACTAATATGCAAGAATACCAGATGCACAAAACCATCTCATACCAAGTGAAGATAATATGCCAAGGAAGTAGGGAGCAACCAAAGTTACTACGCACACAACAAACTTTGCTCGTCCGCGGAACAAAATATGCTTCGACATTTATATGGGCCAAGTATAGTACTGCACAAGTAGCAAAAAACCAAGAACCAAGAACCTCCTGGATAAACAACAGAAACAACCAAGAAGCACTCACTTTTCAATTCAACAGACCAAAAATATATAACTGTGCATGCAGAAAAATTGAACTCCCATGCATTGCAAAACTGACCACATTCTAAATCCATTTTCAGATGAGGAGCACCAAAAAATATTCCTATTGAAGTATCATCACAAAAATGGCAATTGTAAGTGGAAAAGACAAAGACTACACAATTGTAATCTATGAAAAACTAGAGCAACTAAATTTCAAAGATCGATGATAGTGCAAATGACATATTATGCCATCTTGAAAACCATCCAGTAAATGAGAACTGGTTGTTTTGCCTATCAAGAAAATTCTAAATGAGAGGTTGTGATATCAGATTCACTGACTGTAAAAGCATGGAAGGTACAATGCATCACAAAGGAATGAATTTACCAAATTTCAATCACTTTGAGAAGGCCTGGCAGGTAGCAATGAGCGCTGCCTCTCACGGCGCAACGATGGCGAGCCGAGACGCCTCCCTGGGTGGCTAGTAATGAAAAGTGTGTATTGCAAGCCATAGGCAATGAGATCATTCATACTACAAGCGTCTAGTCGACGGCCATATCATGACCCAAAGATAGCAATGATTTTTCCAGCCGGCGACCATATGAACCATACATAGCAGCAAGCATCCAGCAAACGACCATATAAATTAAAGATTGAAATGAAAATTCATGAGGTGTCACCGGGAATAGAACCTACACCCCCACAAAGTAAAAACTGCCACCAGCGGCAAGAATACAAAGAAATTCTGTAATTCTAATGAAACCAACATCTTAAGCCCGGAGAGCCCTTCAAACTGAACCAAAACCAGTAAACTTGCAAACCAATTAACATTAGAAGAGGAAATATGTTAGCAAATCCATTAATTTGATATCAATTGTATTAGTGCCATTACTTGTACAGTAGATATCAAATGAAGCGGAAGTCACTCAAAATCAGCACAAGTGCATAATAAAAGTCAGCAGCCCATCACCTGCAATATAGAACATACTTGGAGAGTAAGATGCCCAGGATGCAAGGAGGGGAGACGAGAAGGTGAGGAGGAGGGGCATGACTGCTACTTATCGATATGTGGGGCTCCAGAGGGCCGCTCACCTCCAGCCCTCGTGTACGCTGCCATGGCACTGTCCAAATCGATTGAAGAAACTCGGATGGCTGCCATTTGCCCACCACAGACTCTCATGTCTATACAAGCCTGCCAGACTCTTCTTCTCCATGGTGGTCGCTGCCATTCTGGCCGACGCCCGACATGCCGCTGCTACCCTTCCAGCCGCTGCCACGCCCGCCAGGCCCCCTGTCAACGAATCCAGGCCGTCAACATCCGCCTTAACCCGTCCCTTGCTCCCCAGCAGCTCAAGCCCACCATGACCAAGTCGCCGCATGGGAGGGAGAGGACGACAAGGAGGTCGTGGTGCGAAGATGCCGGCGACCTGCGGCTAACCCGACTGGATCGAGAACTGATGCCCCCGCTGCTGCACCTTGAGCGTCGGCGGCGGTTATAGGAGAGGAGGCGGGGGTTGCTGAGGGAGTCCTAGACTAAGGGGTCCTCAGGTGTCCGGCCTGTTAGCCATGGGCCGGACTGATGGGCTATGATGATACGAAGACCGAAGACTCTTACCCGTGTCCGGATGGGACTCTCCTTGGCGTGGAAGGCAAGCTTGACGACCAAACATGAAGATTCCTTTCTCTGTAACCGACCTTATGTAACCTTAGATCCCTCCGTGTCTATGTGCATGTAGTTCAAATTTGAATTATGCACATAGATGCATTGAAAACTCAGTTAATGCATAAAAAAGTCCAAACGAACCCTGAAAAATCCCGAAAACTGACACAACACTCCTGTTGTTCAATGTTGACACGAGAAAAATTCTGAAAGCAATAAGAGGCAATGGATATCGTTTCGTCCCCAAAGGTGGGACGTTCCCTACCGAAACCATCATTCTTGTTGTGAGAAGCTCTGGTTTGTGAGAAGCATATCCCCAAACCTGCCCCAAATGGGACAAAAAATTACCACGGCATGTTGATGTTGCTCCATGGTAGCATGCCAAGTTTCATGAATTTCGGACGAGCTTTGGATTTACTATAATTTAAAAACTAGGTATCTCAATGTTTGCGGCCGAGTAACCGTGGCAGGGTGTTTGACATTCATTCTCATTTCTTACATGGGACCTAAGCATGCAACCAAGGACACAGATTTGAATTTTCAACCAATTTATATGCATTAGAGCATGTGCATGTAGTTCAAATTTGAATTATGCACATAAATGCATTGAAAACTCTGTTAATTCCAATTCTTTTACGACACACATATAGTTGCATGTTCACTGCAGATAAAAGGTCTAGCAATTCAAACACCGTCCATTGTCGTTGTGACCCCATTATGTAATTCAAATCAAGATGAAAAATCAAGTAGATCACACACAGTTTATTATCACCAACCGTGTGAGATGCAGCACAAAATATCCTGGAGCACAGTCGGTGTATAGTAAGCCTATGGCTTACGCGGGTGTGTCAGCTACAGTCCACAGCCGGCGTCTCAAGCAAACTAGCTCGCTCCCCAAATATCATTTCACTATTCAATCTTCGCCGGTGAAAGATGGGCACGTGGTCCCGCATCGTGAGGGCAACTTCGGTGGCCCACTCCGGCGAGAGCGCGGCCGCAGCTGCCATGCGCATGCTAACAAGGTGCATGAGCGCGGCCGCAATCTGCGACTGGGCGGCCAAGGCAGCCCAAACGGCCGCTGTTGCTTCTCAGGTGGCGGCAGCAACATCTGCCTCGGGGGTAGCAACTGGCGAGAGTGGCACAGGAGCTGTCTGTTCCGCAGCGGCGGCCTTAGCCCTGATGGAGGCCGCCCACGACCATGTCGAGGCCGCCCACACCCAGCTCCTGGCGGTCACCGCACAAATCGAACGAAGCTTCTCTGACAACGGTCGGCAACCCACGGCCTAAGAGCTGGCAATCCCCGAGAGCGTTCGAGCAGCCGTCCGTTCCTCCGCCGCCTTGCGACGACGGGGCCCGTCCAAGCCCAGATCACGGCCGCCCACACCCAGCTCGTGGCGGCCTTTTCCAAAGTGATGGCAGACGCGGATGGTGAGATGCTTGCCGAGTATGGTGCAATGGATGCCATGGTGCCCCTTCCCCAAGAGACCGTCGGGCGCGAGCTGGACATGGAAGCAGCGGCGGGGATCGACGAGCACCAGCCGTAGTAGTATTCTTTGTTTTGTTTAATTAAGAGCACCGGTCTTTAATTTGTTAGAGTAATGTTTAGGTCAGCTAGCTCTGTTTAATTGCTGCACTTGCTCGATTAAGAAGTGTGGGTGTGCTGTAGTCTCCTTTGTGTACCCAAATTATGCAATGACATGGATGACCACTGTAACCATGGAAATTCGAACCAAAATTTTTGACGTTCAAACTCATCACACACGGGTTAAGCTATCTGAATCGTTTGTGATGTTCACATATCGTACACAGTACGGAATAAGGGACCGTGTCTGATGACACTTTGCGTGCAAGTTTTTTCGCTGAAGCGATTCCAAATTTTCGGCTTCCGCGGAAATATCTACCTCCCCGCCCCCTCCCCCTTACCAAAAGCCACATTTCCCCTGTTTCCGCCTTCCTTTTCGAGTTGAAACCTTCACTCCTTGCTTGCAGCATTGCCTCCTCGCCGGCGACCCTCCTTCACGCTGCTCAGCTTCCCCTATCCAGGCAGGTAATCCACACCCGACCCCATCCTCCTCCTCCTTCCACATCCCACATGCCCCGACCGCCGGCACGAGCGCGACACCTTCTACCCAAATCACCGACCCCTCCACCAAATAAGCGCCGTCCTAAGCCATGGTGCACACAGTATAGCCAGGATCTCAAGGAGTATTTGGCAGCGGAGAAGCAAATCGCGGCTGCACGCGTGGATGAGGTCGCGATGGCTGCCATTCGTGCCGACCCCCAGATCTTGGAGGAGCACCTCGCCGCCGAGGCAACCGTCGACGGCTCGCGCGCTGACGCCGCGATGTGGTTGGCTACTTTAAGCGATAGTTCGTGGCGTTTTCTTGAGGCCACTGTCGGTGCCTTCGACGAAGACTATGAGGTGTTTTCTTAGCGTGCACGTGCTTACCTCATCTTGAGAGCCAGCAGGTTGGTGCCCAGAGCGGCTCAGGCAACTCACCACTATGACGAGGGCACCCACGAAGCGGAGGCCTCACCCTCTTCCATGTCCAAGGAGCCAATCGTCATCAATATCTCCGACAATGAGGAGTAGCTTGTCTTATTAGCTCACTATGAGGACCCATGTTCAGTTTGCTAGCTACTGCCTTTCCTTAACAAATTCTAGTGAGTTGTACTATCTAATTTTACCATGCAATCCTCTGCTCTAGAGTATATGTTCTATATGTCGTGCAATGTGGTGTTCAGTTAAGTGTTTAGTTCAATTCTGCAAATGTGATGTTCAATTTTTCAGGGTGTAATTTTCCAAGTTGTCTAGCATGCTTGGTTTGGTTAACTGTCTGATCTTCTATTAGGAGTATGTTATATTGTGCAATGTGGTGCTCAGTTAACGTTTGGTTCATTTGTTGTGGTGTTTAGTTAACTGTTTGGTTCAATTATGCAATGCGATGTTGAATTGTTGTGGGTACATTCTGTTATTGTTTACCATGTGAGAAATAAATCGAATTTGGCTGTACTAAATACATGAGAAACAAATACAATTGGTATATTTCCAAGTTGTTACGCATGCTTGGTTTGGTTAACTGTCTGATCTTCTATTAGGAGTATGTTATATTGTGCAATGTGGTGCTCAGTTAACGTTTGGTTCATTTGTCGTGGTGTTTAGTTAACTGCACGTGCATGGTCCGTTGTCTAATAGCACATTATTGTGCAATTGCAGGAACCATTTTAATATTTAGGTTTTTAACAATTTGGTCTTGCACATGTAGGTCCTGCTGTCAGAGGTTTTGACCCACTGTTAGACCCTTTTTGCATATGGGGAAATGAGTTGTCCATGAATATCGGTCAAGTCAAGAAACTCAGAAAGATTGTTAGGATA
This sequence comes from Triticum aestivum, assembly GCF_018294505.1. Lineage (NCBI taxonomy): Eukaryota > Viridiplantae > Streptophyta > Magnoliopsida > Poales > Poaceae > Triticum > Triticum aestivum. The sequence goes on along the minus strand of NC_057802.1, from coordinate 119,844,056 downwards.
ATGAAATTAGCGACAAAAAACAACAAGATATTTGTCTGCACAATGAAGAAGACATCAGTTCACTACAAGATGGTACTAACTATTATACCTTGCCTTTTTTATTCCTTTGCCCCATTTCCAATACTAGTAGAGTGCCCGTGCGTTGCCACGGGCTCTTGAAATAGTTTACCAGAGTTACATGTTAAAATCCACACATACAAACAATATAACACAGACTGAAGTCCATTATTGCAATGTAACAAACTGAGTGATGTTACAACTTAACATCTATTACAAAAATATTAATATCTAGATGATGAGCTTAAGAAATTCTTTCACAATATCAGGAAAGTTTCCTCTAGCTTCATTCCCACGATGTTTTAGCAAGTATAATAAAAAATGCTTCCTCAATTCATACCCATCCTGCAGAAAAAATAAATGTAGTTAGTATGAAAATTTCACGCCGAAGGTCTTAAAACATGTAACCCACAATACTCACCGCGCAGACCGGCTTGACTAATTCTTTACCGTTCCACCAGAGCATAACATGAAAAACAAACTAGCCAGACACATTCCTGGAAAACTTTCAATTAATAATATAAATAATATAATGATAACAAAAGTAAATATTCTTGTTATGAATTCATTACCCGTCTATACTCGTTGGAACACCGGCCGGAAATAAACGATGCCATTTAGATATATCAGAATTCCACCCAGGCAGCTTTATTTCGAGTGCTTCTTTGAAATCCCTTGAAAAACTTTTTAATTTCAGTGAATGCCTCAAGTTTTTATCCTCTGACGATTGTGATGATTGAATAGGATCCATAATATATAGACGACGTGCCTCTTTGTCGATGATGTACAAGATGTATCGGCCGATGGATGCATAGGGAAGATAAATCTACAAGTGGAGCTATTAGAAACAAAAACAATCCATGATAACAATGGTCAAAATATTTTATTTACCTTATTGCAAGATGAGATGTCGGTCTCCATCCTAGGCCAGCTATCAAGCCAACGTCTGGATAGTTTCCTTCTAACAAAACTTCTGACCTCGTGTTGACTCTAGTAGCATGGACTAAGTAAAAGAAAAAATATTGTTTCAACATGTTGATACTAATGGCACCTAGAATGAATAGTTACGGTAACTTACACCAAATCGTAGATCCATGTAGTGTATAGGAGGGTCTGTGAACAATAATCCCTCGTCACATGCCAGCATAAGCACGGCGGTGTTGAAGCAATCATTGTCCATGGGCTGCTCCATGTTAAGTATGCACTGAAGTTTCTTAAGACTTAAGCTCATTGGATCGGGTGTGGAGCTCCGGACCCATACCTTCCTGTAATTTGGATGGTAGGAAGAACAATAATATACATCCGCACATTAAATATTGATACATGATACTTACTCCAAACACCCAGCATCATTGATCGACATGATGTAGTTGCAGAGGACGACAAGTATTTCACGTTGGTCCGTGGGAATGACAGTGATTGGGGCGGGACGTTTGTCTTCGACCACGTCAGATGGATTATCCAGGATCTCAAGATCAGAATTAGCTAAAGTTTCTTCGTTGAGAGGTTGATGGTACATGGGACATCCTTTTAGCTTATTAAGCTCTGAATCGGGCAAAATAATTGCTAATTTTTGTCGAAAATGTTTCATATCCTCCTACAAAAAAATATGAAAACAATTTATAAGATATTTTGATAAAAAATTATGAGATAATATATAAAACTGAAATACCTGCGTAAACTGGTCTAACAGTCCATGTGATGTCCAGTATTCCATAAAATTTAGCATAAACAATCCACATGATACGCTATAATATTATAAAATAATGCTTTAGAATATCACACAGATGAATCTAAAAACAAACCATTGTAACAAGTGCTTACCCATCGGTTTGTATTGCCTCCTGAATTTGCTCTACAACCGTCCATTTTGTAACATTGAGATCAGGTCACTTATGACCTCTGATAAACTCCGGACAATGCTCTGCAAGTTTCAGCCATTTCTCGAGCCCTAGTAACTATATATATATATATATATATATATATATATATATATATATATATATATATATATATGAGAAATGCTAAATGCTAAGGATGAAGTCAAACAAAATAAATGCTAAGATGAGAAAAGAAATAGATAGTTACCGTAGTAGCAAGGTCATTGCGTTTGACATTCTCACCAAGTGAGTCCAATACTTGGATCTCTCTTTTTTGGCGTTGGCAACTGCTAGATACCAATGGTAGCCCGGCATGTTAATCGGAATGAATAACTGGTGTAACTAAGATACAAGTCACAGTCACAATTAGATATAGTTATTATTAAATCATTAAACATATGAACTAAATAAAAACAATCCATAATTATATGCATGGATTACGAGAAAAAAACTAACCATATCTTGTTGTAGATAAGTATTAACATGACGCACGATGCGACGATATTTTGATGGGTCTATGTCTCTTTCCCTGTGACGCCCCCGATTTGACCGTACACTAATCATGCACGCAAATGTGTACGATCACGATCAGGGACTCACGGGAAGATATCACAACACAACTCTACAACATAAATAAGTCATACAAGCATTATAATACAAGCCAGGGGCCTCGAGGGCTCGAATACAAGTGCTCGATCATAGACGAGTCAGCGGAAGCAACAATATCTGAGCACAGACATAAGGTAAACAAGTTTGCCTTAAGAAGGCTAGCACAAACAGGGATACAGATCGAACGAGGCGTAGGCCTCCTGCCTGGGACCTCCTAACTACTCCTGGTCGTCGTCAGCGGCCTGCACGTAGTAGTAGGCACCTCCAGTGTCGTAGGTGTCGTCGTCGACGGTGGCGTCTGGCTCCTGGACTCCAATATCTGGTTGCGACAATCAGATAGATAGGAAGGGGGGAAAGAGGGAGAGAAGCAACCGTGAGTACTCATCCAAAGTACTCGCAAGCAAGGAGCTACACTACATATGCATGGGTATATGTGTAAAGGGGCATATCAGTGGACTGAACTGCAGAATGCCAGAATTAAAAGGGGGATAGCTAGTCCTGTCGAAGACTACGCTTCTGGACATCTCCATCTTGCAGCATGTAGAAGAGAGTAGATTGAAGTCCTCCAAGTAGCATCGCATAGCATAATCCTACCCGGCGATCCCCTCCTCGTCGCCCTGTTAGAGAGCGATCACCGGGTTGTATCTGGCACTTGGAAGGGTGTATTTTATTCAGTATCCAGTTCTAGTTGTCATAAGCTCAAGGTACAACTCCGGGTCGTCCTTTTACCGAGGGACACGGCTATTCGAATAGATAAACTTCCCTGCAGGGGTGCACCACATAACCCAACACGCTCGATCCCATTTGGCCGGACACACTTTTCTGGGTCATGCCCGGCCTCGTAAGATCAACACGTCGCAGCCCCACCTAGGCTCAACAGAGAGGTCAGCACGCCGGTCTAAACCTATGCGCGCAGGGGTCTGGGCCCATCGCCCTATGCACACCTGCACGTTGCGTACGCGGCCGGAAGCAGACCTAGCCCCCTTAATACAAGCGCGAGCTTACGGTCCAATGCGGCGCGCGCCACTCAGTCGCTGACGTCAAAAGAGCTTCGGCTGATACCACGACGTCGGGATACCCATAACTACTCCCACGTAGATGGTTAGTGCGTATAGACCAAATGGCCAGACTCAGATCAAATACCCAGAACTCGTTAAGCGTGTTGTTTATCTGCGAACGCCGACCAGGGCCAGGCCCACCTCTCACCTAGGCGGTCTCAACCTGCCCTGTCGCTCCGCCATAAAGTAACAGTCGGGGGCTGTCAGGAACCCAGGCCCACCTCTACCGGGGTGGAGCCACCTGTCCTTTCAGCCCCCTCATCAGAATCACTTGCGGGTACTCAACGAGCCGACCCGACTTTAGTCACCACATGTGTCATGTATATAATGTATATAGTATATACCCGTGATCACCTCCCGAAGTGATCACGGCCCAGTAGTATAGCATGGCAGACGGACAAGAGTGTAGGGCCACTGATGAAACACTAGCATCCTATACTAAGCAGTAGGATAGCAGGTAAGGGTAACAATTGTAGAAACAATGACAGGCTATGCATCAGGATAGGATTATCGGAAAGCAGTAACATGCTACACTACTCTAATGCAAGCAGTATAGAGAAGAGTAGGCGATATCTGGTGATCAAGGGGGGGGGCTTGCCTGGTTGCTCTGGCAAGTAGGAGGGGTCGTCGACTCCGTAGTCGAACTGGGCAGCAGCAGTGTCGGTCTCGTAGTCTACCGGAGAGAAGAGGGGGAAGAAACAGTAAATACAATGCAAACATAAGCATGACGATGCGTGACATGACAATGAGCGGTGCTAGGGGTGTCCTAACGCGACAGCAGGTGGTATCGGTGAAGGGGGGGGACATCCGGGAGGTATTCCCGATGTTACGCGTTTTTGGACAGACGGACCGGAGGGGGAAAGTTGCTAGTTCGATAGGTTAGGGAGGTGTGGTGGACGAACGGACTGCGTATCCGGATTCGTCTCGTCGTTCTGAGCAACTTTCATATAGAAAACATTTTCATCCGAGTTACGGTTTAAAAGATATGAATTTTCAAAGTTTATTTGAATTTCTGGAATTATTTATATTAAGAAAAATGAATTATGACGTCAGCATGAGGCAATGCTGACGTCAGCAAGTCAACAGGTCGGCTGACCAGTCAAACCAGACAGGTGGGTCCAGTGGGACCCACATGTCAGCCTCTGTTAGTCTAATATCTAATTAAACTAATCTAACAGTATAATTAGAGGGGTGGGCCCCACATGTCAGTGAGTGATTAGTTAAAATAATTATTTTTATTTATAAAACATTTTCTTTTTCTTTATTTTTGCGGCGGGGCCCGCATGTCAGTGACTGGGCCTGCCCAGTCAGCAGTTGACTGGGTCAACCCAGTCAACTGGGGCCCGTGGGGGCCACTGGCAGGGGCACTGGGGTGGCCCCAGGCCTGCCACGTCGGCGGCCGGCGCCGGAGCAACGCCGGCGACCAAAACGCACGGCGGCGCGCGCGGGAGGGGCGCGGGTTTCACCCACAGTGGGTTTGCGGGGGCGGGGCTGGGCGCGTTCGACGCGGCTCGACGTCGCGCGTCCAACGGCGGTGGTCGGAGGGGCTGAAACGGCCGGGGACGACCGCTACGAGCTCGCCGGCGGCGAGGTGCTACGGGTGCCCGACGGAAGCTGCGTTAGAGCGCGCGAACGGCCGAACTAACTACCTAGGCGGGCGCGGCACGGTGCGGTCGGGCTAGCGGGCCTACGGCCGTGACCATTTGGTCACCGGAGACACGCCGGCGGCGAGCTCCGCGGCGTGGCGTTCGGGCGCGCGTGGGGGAGCAGCTACGGAGCGCGAGCGAGCTAACGGAGAGGGGGAGGAGAAGGAGAGGCTCACTGCGAGGCTGTAGGGAGTGGCAGTGAGCTCGGGGAGGGCGCGGGGTAGCCGGAATCGGCGACGAACGACGGCGGCCGAAGGTTGAAGACGAGCTCGGGGAGGCCGGTGCAGAGGCGCTCGACTCGTTCCCGAGGGCGTAGTCGACGTAGTCGACGGCGGGAAGTCGTTCGGGCACGTCGTCGGGGCGATCGGGGCACGGTGGCCGCGAGTTCGACGGTGAACGGCGGCGAGCACGCGCGGGCAGAGGAGATCGAAGGGGAGAGAGAGGTGGATCTGGCGGGGGAGAGGCGCAGAGGCCGAGGGAGTGAGCGGGGTGAGTGGGAGAGAGGCCCGAGGAGGCGGGGGCCGCTGGCGCCCTTATCCTCTCCGGCGTCGGTGCCGGCGAGGGGGTCGGGCGGGAGCGCGCCCCTGTTCCGACCCGGTCGGGGGAACAGGGAAGGGGGCGAGGGAGGAGAGGTGGGCTGGGCCGGGGTCGGGGGTGCGGGGGTGCGGCCCAGTTTGGGCCGGGGGGGGTTCGGTGCAGATGGGCCACGGGTCCAGTGGGGGGGGGAAGGCCTGCTCCTTTTTTTTCTTTTCCTGCTCTGTTTCTGTTTTCTGTTTTCTTTTTATTTGCTTATTTCCTTTTCTGTTTTATTTCATTTAAAAGTATTTAGGTATTTTATAAAAATGTGTTTTCTCCACCATAATTACCAGTGTAATATTTGGCACCCACTGAACATTTTTGTTTGAGTTTTTGAAAACTTTTATTTTTCACTTTAATTATATTTGAAGTTTGAACTAGGAGTTTGAAAAGGAAGGTGATTCAAATGTGATCAAGCCCTGTTTAGCAACATGATTAGTTTAATCACAGGGAGTTACTGTAGCATGATTCTCAGGGTGTTACAAATCTCCTCCACTACAAGAAATCTCGTCCCGAGATTTAGGAGGTAGAAGGAAACAGTGCGGGGTATTCTTCGCGCAGACGATCCTCTCGTTCCCAAGTGGCCTCATCTTCAGAATGGTGCGACCACTGGACTTTGAGAAACTTGATCGTCTTCTGACGTGTGCGGCGTTCAGCTTGGTCGAGAATGCGGACCGGATGCTCCTTATAGGAGAGGTCTTGCTGCAATTCGAGCACTTCATGATCCACAGCTCGGATTGGATCCTTGAAGCAACGGCGGAGCTGTGACACATGGAACACATCGTGAACCTGAGAAAGGTTCGGCGGTAGTTCCAGTTGGTATGCCACTTTTCCACGCCTTTCGAGAATAGTGAATGGGCCAATATAGCGAGGAGCTAGTTTGCCCTTGATCCCGAAGCGGTGAGCACCCTTCATAGGTGTGACTCGAAGATAAGCCTTTTCGCCAGGTTGATAGACCATGTCTTTATGATGACGGTCATACTGACTCTTCTGACGTGACTGAGCAGTCTTGAGATTCTCGCGAATAATGCGGACTTGTTCTTCGGCATCTTGGATAATATCCGGACCGAAGAGTGGACGTTCCCCAGTTTCTGACCAGTTCAGAGGGGTTCGGCACTTTCGTCCATATAACACTTCGAAGGGGGCCATCTTCAGACTAGCTTGATAGCTATTATTATAAGAGAACTCAGCATACGGGAGAGATTCCTCCCATTTCTTGCCGAAGGAAATAACGCAAGCTCGAAGCATGTCTTCGAGAACTTGGTTGACGCGTTCAACTTGTCCTTGCGATTGAGGATGAAACGCAGTACTGAATGACAGATGAGTTCCCATAGCTTCTTGGAAACTTGCCCAGAATCTTGAAGTGAATAAGCTACCACGGTCTGAACTGATAACCAATGGAATACCGTGGAGTGAAACAATCCTGGACATATAGAGCGTTGCCAACTGGCTAGCAGTGATCGTTTCTTTGACTGCCAGGAAATGTGCAACTTTGGAAAGCCGGTCAATGACGACAAGAATAGCATCATTACCTTTCTGTGATTTGGGAAATCCAGTGACGAAGTCCATCTCAACATGGTCCCATTTCCATTCAGGAATAGAGATAGGTTGCAGAGTTCCAGCAGGCCTTTGATGTTCTGCTTTGATACGACGGCAAACGTCACACTCAGCAACATAACGAGCAATGTCTTGCTTCATATTAGACCACCAGAATCTCTGTCGGATGTCTTGATACATCTTTGTACTACCAGGATGGATACACAGAGGCGTATCATGAGCTTCTTTCATAACTTCCTGTGTCATATCCAGGTTTTTCTCTGCACATGGCACCACTAGGCGGCCCTTGAAGTATAGGGTGCCATCTTCAGCAATGGTGAAGAATGAGGGCTTTCCTTCTGCGAGGTAGCGCTTAATCTTGTAGGCTTCAGAGTCATACTGCTGTAGCCTTTTGATGCTGTCCTCGAGATCTGGTTTAGCAACTAGGGTATTGAGAGAACCCTGGGTAACAACGTGGAGGTTCACCTTGCCAAACTCCTTAGGAGGGGGAATGAGTGCACCCGGAGGAACAATATGGAGGTTCAGCTTCCTGAATTCCTCAACAAGCGAGGGCTGAACTTTGTGAACCTGAAGGTGGTTGCAGTAAGACTTGCGGCTCAAGGCATCAGCCATTACATTAGCCTTGCCTGGCGTATAGGAAATACCCAAGTCAAAGTCTGCAACAAGCTCCATCCATCTCTGCTGGCGGAGGTTCAGATCTGGCTGAGTAAACAGATACTTCAGACTTTGGTGGTCAGTGAAGATCTCGCAACGATTACCGAGAAGGTAATGTCGCCACTGCTTCAGCGCATGAATGACTGCAGCAAGTTCGAGGTCATGAACTGGGTAGTTCTCTTCGTGAGGGCGCAATTGTCGAGAGGCATAAGCAATCACTTTGCGGTCTTGCATTAGGACACAGCCTAATCCTTGACGGGAAGCGTCGCAGTAGATGACGAAGTCCTTCTTAGTATCAGGTGGAGCTAGAACTGGAGCAGAGGTCAACTTGTCTTTGAGTGCCTGGAAACTTTCCTGACATTTGTCTGTCCATTGGAACTTGACACCCTTATGCAACAGGTTAGTCAGAGGCCTGGCGATCTTGGAGAAGTTCTCGACAAATCGACGGCAATAGCTGGCGAGACCGAGAAAACTTCTGACTTGCTTAACGTTCTTGGGAGGAGTCCAATCAAGAATAGCCTGAACTCGCTCGGGGTTGACGGCAATACCATCCTTAGAGATGACATGCCCAAGATAGGTTACCTCCGGTAGCCAGAATTCACATTTGGAGAACTTGGCATATAGTTGATGTTCTCGTAGCTTTTCCAGCACAAGTCGAAGATGTTCAGCATGTTCTTCTTCGTTCTTGGAGAATATCAGGATATCATCCAGATAAACCACGACGAACTTGTCGAGGTAATCCATGAATATGTAGTTCATCAGACGAGAGAAGGTGGCTGGAGCATTGGTTAAACCGAAAGACATGACGGTGTACTCGTATGAACCATAGCGAGTCACGAAGGCGGTCTTTGGGATATCCTCTTCGCGAACACGGATCTGGTGGTAGCCCAACCTCAAGTCGAGCTTAGAGAACACTGACGAACCCGCCAGTTGATCATACAGATCATTGATCCGAGGAAGAGGGTATTTATTCTGAATGGTAGCTTGGTTTATAGGACGGTAGTCTTGAACCAATCGGTTAGTCCCATCCTTCTTCTTGACAAAGAGAGAAGGTGCTCCCCAAGGAGAGCAACTTGGGCGAATGAATCCTTTGCGAAGAGACTTGTCGATTTCCTCCTTAAGCTCAAGGAGTTCATGCGGCGGCATTTTGTAGGGTCGCTTGGCTATGGGAGTGGTGCCTGGTTTCAAGTCGATGATGAATTCGACAGCTCTAGCAGGGGGAATCCCCGGAAGTTCTTCAGGGAAGACGTCGAGGAATTCACGCACGACGGGAATGTTTTCAATGCCCTCGAGTGGTGCAGCGTTCAAGGCATTCAATGCGTAAAGCCTTGCCTCGGCATTTTGCACCAGATGAGCTTGGTAAGCAACTATTTCATCAGAAGGGTGTAGCAGATGGACGGTCTTAGTGGCGCAAACTATAGAAACAGTATGCGCTTTCAACCAATCCATACCCAAAATGAGGTCGATGTTAGACGACTTCAGGATAATGGGAGAGGCATAGAATTCCAGCCCTTCGATTTCCACGGGGACATCGATGCCAACCAAGGAGGTTTGACACTGTCCCACGGGGGTTTTGACCAATACAGAGGTGTTCATCTCCTCACATTTAACGTCGTGCTTGTATGCAAAATCTTCTGACATGAATGAATGCGATGCACCTGTATCAAATAAAACGGATGCTGGTACTGAATTTACGAGGAGTGTACCCATCACAGTAGCAGGCTGGTCTTGAGCTTCGTTGAGATCAACGTGGTTGGCATGAGCACGACCATAAGGCTTAGCATTGTTGCTGCGGGGCTGGTTGTTACCACGGCCCGTTGCTGGAAGGGCAAGTTGATTCTGATTCTGATGGCAGTCCCTGGCACGGTGACCGGGTTGTCCACACTTGTAGCACAGACCATTATTGGGAGTGGGAACCGGAGCTTGGGATGGTGGGGCTGGAAGTCTTGTCTGCCTAGATGGTGGTGGAGGCAGACGAGGTGCAGCATAGGTCTGCCTTGGGGCAGATGCATTTGGACGGTACGTGCTGTTCGGGATCCATATCTTACGCTTCTGTGCGGGCGAACCCGAAGATGAGCCCGTGTCACGGTTGCGCCTGTGAGAGCTCTGGTATTCCTGCAGACCAGTTTCGACATTGATGGCCTTGTTCACCAAGGTGGCGAAATCAGCAAAGTCATGCACTAGAAGTGCGAGCTTGATGTCAGCTTGAAGGCCATCACGGAACTTCTCCTGTCTGCGTGCATCAGTTGCAATGTCTTCTTCAGCATAGCGGGACAAGTCCAGAAACTCCCGCTGATAAGCTTCGACAGATTTGTTGCCTTGGGTGAGGTTGCGGAACTCACGCTTCTTCCGGTCCATGACTCCTGAGGAATGAAGCGGGCACGGAAAGCAGCTTGGAAGTCTGGCCAGGTGATGATTGTTCCAGCTGGCAGAGTACGCCTGTGGCTGTCCCACCATTGAGCTGCGGGTCCCTTCAAGAAGAAGGAAGCAAAATTGACATAGCTGGCAGGGGCTACATCAGCAGACTCCATCTCATAGGTGATGTCACGGAGCCAGTCATCAGCATCCAGAGGCTGAGTTGAGCTGCGGTAGATGGTTGGGTTGAGGCGTATGAAATCTTGAAGAGTCACTTGGGCTGGCTGCTGGTTCATATTGGGGCGAGGAAACTGAGCCATCATATTTTCCATGAATTGGCGGTTCAGTTCAAACTGTTGGATCATACCAGCCATGTACTCAGGTGGTGGTGGGGCATCGCCACCACGACCACGACCACCTGGTCTAACCATCCTGCTAATATATAACAGGGGTAGTTCAGCATTGAGAAAATTTGCAATGACAAGAATCATTCATGATGAAACATGCATAATGAAAGGAGCACGATAGCTACTACATAGTAGTCGGCATAACTTTACAAAAGGGGTCATGCATAGAGTTCAGTACATCGAGTTCAGTACATAGGCTAAAACACCATAGGCGGCACACAGGCTCGCGGCGAACTGCAACTAATACTAACTAAGCAAGACTACATCAGTCCCAAGAGGTACTGTGGAGGTAATCGTAGCCCGACAGCTGGTAGTGAGGCAACGGATAGCCCTCCACGTCAGCAGACTGGGGGCCGCGGATACTCAGGTGTAGAGCCCGACGCTCAGGTGGCAGAAGAGGACCAAGTGCGGGAGAGTAGCCTCCCACCTCTGGCCAACCAACACCGTGGGGCATCACGGTCCTGGCTGGGTAGATCGCAGTACGCGGTACCTGTCCAGACCGGACAAAGGGGTGCAGCAGCGTCAGAGCACGGTAAAGGTGCTGACGGGTGGTGTACATCTCGTGGCGAAGAGCTCGGTTAGCTCGATCCAGCCCATCAGCATGCAGAACCAGGTGCTGATGGTAGAAGGGCTCTCGGGTGACAGTGGAGTAGGCAGCAGTATAGTATCCCTCCGCACCAACATCAGAGGCGATAGCAATGTGCCTGAAAGGGGAGGTGTCCAACTCCTGATACTCTCCACGAAGACGTGTCAGAGCAGCATAGGCAGCATCGTGGACAGCCATATCGATGGTCACACCAACACCATGTGCGGTGTGCAGCACAGTAGTGGAGTCGTACTCCCGAGAGTAGAGGTGGACGATGGCACGGTACTGCTCCTGGTTAAAGTCCTGGTACTCCTCGTAGACGGTGTACTCAGGGTGCCAGCGATAACCCAGATAGGTCATCATCTCAGCTAGCACCGCAGGTGATCCCGAGGCACCAATGGCCATCGTGTGGCGAACGACCTGCCTCGTGGGTTCCATCTGAAAGCAAAGACGTTTCAAAGGAGTCAAATGCCAGTGTGTGTATTGTTCAAAATACTACTCTAAGAAACAACTATGGCTTATCCAACTTTGGGGTGAATGTGGTCACGGGATCCTAGTGTTAGAGTTAGTAAATTCGTTTAACCCGAGTAGAAGAGAGTTCAGAGTCCCAGAGTAAAGGTCGAGGAGTAAAAGATCCTAGTACCACCCAATGGCGACGTGGGCCCGTAAGACACACAACCATGTTAGTAAAATGTTTTGTAATGTCTAGACTCGACTTCGGCCAAGGAGTGTGGATAGGGGGATTCCTACAGGCAGTCGGCTCTGATACCAACTTGTGACGCCCCCGATTTGACCGTACACTAATCATGCACGCAAATGTGTACGATCACGATCAGGGACTCACGGGAAGATATCACAACACAACTCTACAACATAAATAAGTCATACAAGCATTATAATACAAGCCAGGGGCCTCGAGGGCTCGAATACAATTGCTCGATCATAGACGAGTCAGCGGAAGCAACAATATCTGAGTACAGACATAAGGTAAACAAGTTTGCCTTAAGAAGGCTAGCACAAACAGGGATACAGATCGAACGAGGCGTAGGCCTCCTGCCTGGGACCTCCTAACTACTCCTGGTCGTCGTCAGCGGCCTGCACGTAGTAGTAGGCACCTCCAGTGTCGTGGGTGTCGTCGTCGACGGTGGCGTCTGGCTCCTGGACTCCAGCATCTGGTTGCGACAAACAGATAGATAGGAAAGGGGGAAAGAGGGAGAGAGGCAACCGTGAGTACTCATCCAAAGTACTCGCAAGCAAGGAGCTACACTACATATGCATGGGTATATGTGTAAAGGGGCATATCAGTGGACTGAACTGCAGAATGCCAGAATTAAAAGGGGGATAGCTAGTCCTGTCGAAGACTACGCTTCTGGACATCTCCATCTTGCAGCATGTAGAAGAGAGTAGATTGAAGTCCTCCAAGTAGCATCGCATAGCATAATCCTACCCGGCGATCCCCTCCTCGTCGCCCTGTTAGAGAGCGATCACCGGGTTGTATCTGGCACTTGGAAGGGTGTATTTTATTCAGTATCCAGTTCTAGTTGTCATAAGCTCAAGGTACAACTCCGGGTCGTCCTTTTACCGAGGGACACGGCTATTCGAATAGATAAACTTCCCTGCAGGGGTGCACCACATAACCCAACACGCTCGATCCCATTTGGCCGGACACACTTTTCTGGGTCATGCCCGGCCTCGTAAGATCAACACGTCGCAGCCCCACCTAGGCTCAACAGAGAGGTCAGCACGCCGGTCTAAACCTATGCGCGCAGGGGTCTGGGCCCATCGCCCTATGCACACCTGCACGTTGCGTACGCGGCCGGAAGCAGACCTAGCCCCCTTAATACAAGCGCGAGCTTACGGTCCAATGCGGCGCGCGCCACTCAGTCGCTGACGTCAAAAGAGCTTCGGCTGATACCACGACGTCGGGATACCCATAACTACTCCCACGTAGATGGTTAGTGCGTATAGACCAAATGGCCAGACTCAGATCAAATACCCAGAACTCGTTAAGCGTGTTGTTTATCTGCGAACGCCGACCAGGGCCAGGCCCACCTCTCACCTAGGCGGTCTCAACCTGCCCTGTCGCTCCGCCATAAAGTAACAGTCGGGGGCTGTCAGGAACCCAGGCCCACCTCTACCGGGGTGGAGCCACCTGTCCTTTCAGCCCCCTCATCAGAATCACTTGCGGGTACTCAACGAGCCGACCCGACTTTAGTCACCACATGTGTCATGTATATAATGTATATAGTATATACCCGTGATCACCTCCCGAAGTGATCACGGCCCAGTAGTATAGCATGGCAGACGGACAAGAGTGTAGGGCCACTGATGAAACACTAGCATCCTATACTAAGCAGTAGGATAGCAGGTAAGGGTAACAATTGTAGAAACAATGACAGGCTATGCATCAGGATAGGATTATCGGAAAGCAGTAACATGCTACACTACTCTAATGCAAGCAGTATAGAGAAGAGTAGGCGATATCTGGTGATCAAGGGGGGGGGGCTTGCCTGGTTGCTCTGGCAAGTAGGAGGGGTCGTCGACTCCGTAGTCGAACTGGGCAGCAGCAGTGTCGGTCTCGTAGTCTACCGGAGAGAAGAGGGGGAAGAAACAGTAAATACAATGCAAACATAAGCATGACGATGCGTGACATGACAATGAGCGGTGCTAGGGGTGTCCTAACGCGACAGCAGGTGGTATCGGTGAAGGGGGGGAACATCCGGGAGGTATTCCCGATGTTACGCGTTTTTGGACAGACGGACCGGAGGGGGAAAGTTGCTAGTTCGATAGGTTAGGGAGGTGTGGTGGACGAACGGACTGCGTATCCGGATTCGTCTCGTCGTTCTGAGCAACTTTCATATAGAAAACATTTTCATCCGAGTTACGGTTTAAAAGATATGAATTTTCAAAGTTTATTTGAATTTCTGGAATTATTTATATTAAGAAAAATGAATTATGACGTCAGCATGAGGCCATGCTGACGTCAGCAAGTCAACAGGTCGGCTGACCAGTCAAACCAGACAGGTGGGTCCAGTGGGACCCACATGTCAGTCTCTGTTATTCTAATATCTATTTAAACTAATCTAACAGTATAATTAGAGGGGTGGGCCCCACATGTCAGTGAGTGATTAGTTAAAATAATTATTTTTATTTATAAAACATTTTCTTTTTCTTTTATTTTTGCGGCGGGGCCCGCATGTCAGTGACTGGGCCTGCCCAGTCAGCAGTTGACTGGGTCAACCCAGTCAACTGGGGCCCGTGGGGGCCACTGGCAGGGGCACTGGGGTGGCCCCAGGCCTGCCACGTCGGCGGCCGGCGCCGGAGCAACGCCGGCGACCAAAACGCACGGCGGCGCGCGCGGGAGGGGCGCGGGTTTCACCCACAGTGGGTTTGCGGGGGCGGGGCTGGGCGCGTTCGACGCGGCTCGACGTCGCGCGTCCAACGGCGGTGGTCGGAGGGGCTGAAACGGCCGGGGACGACCGCTACGAGCTCGCCGGCGGCGAGGTGCTACGGGTGCCCGACGGAAGCTGCGTTAGAGCGCGCGAACGGCCGAACTAACTACCTAGGCGGGCGCGGCACGGTGCGGTCGGGCTAGCGGGCCTACGGCCGTGACCATTTGGTCACCGGAGACACGCCGGCGGCGAGCTCCGCGGCGTGGCGTTCGGGCGCGCGTGGGGGAGCAGCTACGGAGCGCGAGCGAGCTAACGGAGAGGGGGAGGAGAAGGAGAGGCTCACTGCGAGGCTGTAGGGAGTGGCAGTGAGCTCGGGGAGGGCGCGGGGTAGCCGGAATCGGCGACGAACGACGGCGGCCGAAGGTTGAAGACGAGCTCGGGGAGGCCGGTGCAGAGGCGCTCGACTCGTTCCCGAGGGCGTAGTCGACGTAGTCGACGGCGGGAAGTCGTTCGGGCACGTCGTCGGGGCGATCGGGGCACGGTGGCCGCGAGTTCGACGGTGAACGGCGGCGAGCACGCGCGGGCAGAGGAGATCGAAGGGGAGAGAGAGGTGGATCTGGCGGGGGAGAGGCGCAGAGGCCGAGGGAGTGAGCGGGGTGAGTGGGAGAGAGGCCCGAGGAGGCGGGGGCCGCTGGCGCCCTTATCCTCTCCGGCGTCGGTGCCGGCGAGGGGGTCGGGCGGGAGCGCGCCCCTGTTCCGACCCGGTCGGGGGAACAGGGAAGGGGGCGAGGGAGGAGAGGTGGGCTGGGCCGGGGTCGGGGGTGCGGGGGTGCGGCCCAGTTTGGGCCGGGGGGGGGTTCGGTGCAGATGGGCCACGGGTCCAGTGGGGGGGGAAGCCTGCTCCTTTTTTTTTCTTTTCCTGCTCTGTTTCTGTTTTCTGTTTTCTTTTTATTTGCTTATTTCCTTTTCTGTTTTAGTTCATTTAAAAGTGTTTAGGTATTTTATAAAAATGTGTGTTCTCCACCATAATTACCAGTATAATATTTGGCACCCACTGAACATTTTTGTTTGAGTTTTTGAAAACTTTTATTTTTCACTTTAATTATATTTGAAGTTTGAACTAGGAGTTTGAAAAGGAAGGTGATTCAAATGTGATCAAGCCCTGTTTAGCAACATGATTAGTTTAATCACAGGGAGTTACTGTAGCATGATTCTCAGGGTGTTACATTCCCCGTCTTCTTTTATCTGGCCCGATACAAATGTGCTAATAATGTGTACCTTTTCACCCGCCCTTTCTTGTAGATGATCGTGAGCAAGCATGCAATATATGTAAGCATTTATCACCTGCAAACAATATTTAGATTATATTTATAAATTATGATATTATATATAATCAATTAATTACAAATTTTGTGCAATAGGTCTTACACCGTCATGTAAGAACATGTCATTTCTAATAAGGCATTCCAAATCGTCAGTTGCTAACAAGGCATCTCCAATGTCCACAAACTGGGTATTCTTAGGGGTAGCCTTGATTGATTCGATGACTGTAATATCTTTAGGGTTACAAACATAGTCTATGAAATTCATAAAAAGGTGAGCCAGCTTAGTAAACAATAAAAGCCAAATTAGTTGAATACAAAAGGCAATATCACAAAAAAATGTTGATAATAATATAAAAAAATACCTTGTGGGATAACATGTAAATTAGCATCCTTTTTTGTTTATTATGAGATATAACCTCTTCGACGTGATTATGTTGTGAATTTCCGGCCCCTTGCAGCGACATTGCATCTGAACCCTCAATGGATTCTTTCCGTGCATCTCCAGAGTCCATATCCATGTATACTATACTCTGAAAAAACAAAAATATAAATACACCATTCATTTTATCGTATATAATATAGATGCAGAGTAAGGTTAGCTATATGCACCTCTTCTCGTGGTGTTTCAGTGCGGTCTGTCATCGTTGCATCAGTGCATATGTCGGAACCCATCAATTTATATCTATGCTAAAATATATTTAATATTTTTGACTGCATCATAAAACTATATATAATATATAATAGAACAGTATCTGAAACTAAAACAACTGCTTTATCTGATAATAAGAAAAGCATTTGGTTATATTAGAAAAATATGCTGCTTAAATCATTTTACAAACAGAACAATTCGGGAAAAACAACTAACTATAATGTTCATATAAGTTAGTAGGCGTTTGAAATTGCTTAAACTATTTTAAATTAAATAATAGGCTATGGAAAATTGACAAACAAAAACTAAAACAAACAACCCAACATTAACAAACTTTATTTGCTTTTTCTATGTTTTTTTTGTGATACCCTTAATATATGTAACAAGCATAAAAATATTTATTTTTATGAACCATGTTTATATATATACAAATTTTTTAATTACAAATCAAAAATTACAATTTTTTTGTTTAATATCATTTTGTGAGGTACGAAAATAATTACAAAAAAAACATCCCAGCATTAATAACAAGTATACCATGATGAAATATATATGATGAAATAAAAATGATATTTCCTACTGCATCATATTATTATATGTAGTATATAATAAAAATAATAATGTTTGTAACACAACTTATTTCTATGCAAAAAAGAAAACCTATTTGATATTATTAGAAATATATGTTGTTTAAATAAATGTCATACCCCATGTTTCTAAAAAAATGGTCAGAATTTTCAAAAAATGTTCATGATATTTGATAAATATTTTTGCTTTTTACATAAATGTTCTTGATTTCTAGAATATGTTTTGATATTTCATAATATTTTTTTCAAATTATGCAAGTGTTATTGCTTTTTAAAGAAAACTGATATATATTATTAAAAAATGTTAGGTATTTTCAAAATTTGTTCCTCAAATTCGAAAAATGTATTTGCTTTTTATAAATTTTTTTTGGATTTACCAATAAATGTTCTGACTTTTCAAAAATTGTACTGGATTTTCAAAAATTGTACTGGAGTTTCAAAAATAGTTATTGTTTATTGAAATTAGTTCTCAAGTTTAATACAATGTTCATATTTTAAAAAATTGTTCACGTTTATGAAAATATTATGGATTTTTTGAAAAGGTTAAGATTTTCAAAGTTTGTTCTCAATATTCAAAAAAAGTTTGTGCTTGTAAAGAACCGTTCACGCTTCCAAAATTGTTCGGTTTTTTTAAATGGTTCTCATTTTCGAATGTTTTTTTAAAGATTCAAAAACTGTTCGTGGTCCCAAATTTTCTCAAATTTATCAAAATTATTATTTTTTTAAAAGTTTCTTCTCAAAATTCAAAAACCAATTGTGCTTGAAAAATTGTTCGCTTTTTCATAATTGTGTTTGAAAAGCTTTTTTCCACCTCCCTGCCCGACGGCCCACCTCCTCGCCTCTCCACCTACCACGCCGCCTACCTTATCTTTTTTATATAGGACATGAAAAATTAGCCAAAAAAATTACAGAAACATGCAACCAAAACTTCTACAACAAACTATTATAATTTTTTCCTATCTCTTTTATTGTCATACAATTAGTATTCAGAATTATTTTTATTAATCATATTTAATAACATATATATATTTTTTATATGAGTTTCCTATACATTTAATATATAAGATTTCTTTTAATAAATTAGTACAAATGTCAGGATAGCATTTCTAACGTCGAGCACAATTTGCACGTAAGCATAAAATTAGATATCCACCACGGCCAGGATCACACGGGCCAGGCACACGTGCTGGCCTCACCGGCCCAGCCAGGCCCAAGCTGGATCACTGCCCGACACGACAACCCACAAGACAGGCTAGCCGTCTGCCCTCCCCCGCCGCACTGCAACCCTAGCCACACTCGTTTATCCCCTCCACCAAGTCACTTCCACACCTACTTTCCTTTCCACTTCTCCCCTCCCCCGCCGCATCACAAGTCTCGACGCCTCCCATCCCCCGCAGCAACGCCGACTGCATCCACCAGCCACGCAACTCCGACCGCCAGCCGCCGCGCAACTCCGACCGCCAGCCGGGAGACTAAGCCCGCCGAGCGACGGATCTGTCCCATGCGCCGCCGCCGTCCCGCCGGATCTGTCCCATGCGCCGCCGCCGTCCTGCCGGATCTGTCCCATGCGCGTTGAGAGTGTCAACAACTACTTTCCTATCCACTTCTCCCCTCCCCCGCCGCATCCCAACCCTCGACTTCTCCCCTCCCCCGCAGCAATGCCGCCTGCATCTGCCAGCCGGCTGCCGCACAACTTCGACCGCCGGCGGATCTGTCACACAAACACCTAACCACTCTCCTTCCCCTACCTCACTCCACTCCTGCCGCTCTTGACCCGACGGCGGCGGCATCCTCTCCACTCTCCTTCCCCTCACCCACTGTACTGTCTGTGCTCTCGCCCCCACGGCGGCAAAACCGACGACCACAGCTCTCACCGAATCGCTCGAATCCATGCGACGACGGTCGCACCATAGATCTAGCGGGCGACGGGTGTTATTCCTCCTCGACGGATGACCTGATGCGCCAGGAGAGTAGCGCGGATCCGGCGTTGATGGAGTTGAGAAGCAAGGTCAACGTGACCATCTCCTCGGTAAGCAGCTCCCCCCATGGCCATTTCGGTTTACACCATATTTTTTGTGTGTGTAATGATGATGGACTGGATTACTGCTATCTGTAGCGAGCAGAGCGAGCGCCAGTCCCCTTGTTCCATCGTCATTCGATGCCACATATCTCTCATCTCCTGTCCGCTCCGCCTTGCCGTCTCCATGAACTGAACCAAGCACGTGGTCAAGTAAGTCAGGCGGGTGCCCGACCCTTTCCATTTGACGCCGCAATCATGTTTCAACGCCGCAGCCTCCGCCGTCTATCGACCACGCGGCTTTGATGATTTCTTTGCAACCGCCCACCCCAGGTTGATGGAGATTTGTGATGAGAGGGAGACAGCCTACCCCAAGCTCTGTCTCGGCAATGCACGGACAACGGCCACAAATCCAGTTATTACTTGCATGACTGGCTGCTCATCATGAGTAAGCTCCTCCTTAACCACCCCACCCCCCATGCATCAAATATCTCATGCTCCATACATCAAATATCTCATGCATACATATCTGCTTCTTGTTTGAATATTATATGGTACGTCTGCATCATGTTCACCCTATCATAATTCAGTATTTGTAAAAGTAGTCAAAGCTACCTGTTATTATGTAATATAGTATTTGTACATGCAGTTGTCTACAAAATACTTGGTCAGATCTTCCACAAGATTTTTCAGTTGGATTAAACATTATATTTTGATCTGACTTGTAATTAACAAAATTAGCAAACTGCTTTCTTCAACGTTTGGGAAGAGGGTTCAGTAGTTAGGTTCTCATTCTGCCTATCAATAAAACTAATCAAAAAATTTCTGTGTGTGAGCCGAGATGTGTGTCATGCGGTGTTGAGAACGAGCACTGAGAGCAGAGAGATGGAGCCGGGGGACGACAATTACAACTTCTATAGCACCAATATGTTAAAAGGCATGGGAGCAGGTACGTGAGAACAAAATATCGACTTAAATGACTGGTTCACATTGATTTCATACAGTCGCGTGTCTGGTTTACTATCAATAACCATTTCATTATTTGTTTATGCTATGTGAGGGTGTAACGATGATGGAGTACATTTACTGCTATGTGTGTTGAAGTCCAGTTAGGGTGCGTTTGGGAGTGAAGTATTTTGGTTTTTTTGACTAAGGCGAAGCTAAGTTAGCAGATGCTAATTTATTTGGCCATGAAGTAGTTATCTGAAAAAAACTGTAGGAAAACAATACCAGCAAAACACTTCGGTGGACTTGACAGTACTCAGAAAATGTATGTTTTTTAGCATCCAGAGTATTTGTTGCCCACTGCTCAAAAAATAGTGGTTTCACAGTAGTTCAGTTCTTACTTAAATTATACTGCCAAACTATGCCTTGCTCACTCAAAAAATTGACCAGTTGAATTTTTTGTTGTTTTGTTTGGAAGATCTGTGGTAGTCTGAACAATACTGAACTTAACTATGAATCATGATGCTTTTTGCGCGAGGGTCTAAAACTTACATGTGATTGTCGTACTGCTTTGTAATTAAAAGAACACTCTTAAATATTGCATTGAGAGACAATCACCCAGTTTTGGTCAGTTTTAAAAAAAATTATAATTGGTGTTGCTATTGTACATAACTCAAAGTCTATTATATCAATTGCAAGTTTTTCTTAAAGTACTGCATTTTGACATGCATAAATTATCTCTCGAGATAAGCTTCTTCAGTTTACTAATTATTTTTTTCCTACTAACTGTGATTTTCATGAAGGGACTAAACAGAGCAAAGGGAAGAAAGATAATGGAGCAATATTGGAGAAGTTGAGTGCACGAAATAATCTGTTGATCTTCTTGTAATTTAAAACCATTTAACCTTTTACCAGCAAAAAAATATTAAGTTTACATTTGATGATTGCCATGGATAAATAAAATAAATATACTTTCTAACTGTCATTTTGAATGGTTACATAAACTTTGCTGATTCCACAATATTGTATCTCTTACTGAAAGTTTACATTGCCTACTTTTTTCACATGATTGTGAATATTTAGTTTGCTAGCAATTGATATGCGTATTAAGTACCACCTGGTAATACTATCATCATCAATATTTGTTCTTCCCTATGACCCATGTGAATCAGCATGAAACATCTCTTCGGAATATGACTCTGTACAAATAAAATTCGTTTTTGATTGTAAAAATTCAAACAATTGTCTCTCTTCGAACATTTTTTAAATATTTTATATTTTCCAATAGGAAAACTTAATAGGTGTATTCATCTATTACTTGTAGCTATTTACATACATGCAAGTGCCTAGTGAAGACATGTACATACCATAACAGTTTTACATTTCTCGTGACAGATATTCCCATGGCCTACATATTATGGCTGACAGCTACTTCATGGAATCAGTAATATGGACTTAGAAGACAGGCATGGATAAAACAATGAGGTCATAAAATGGAAAGGAATCTCTGGTAAATTGTTATGCTTACTTAGCTTGTTGTTAAACTTAGGACTGTTCACTAAATTATTGAACCGTATTCCAACATAAAAAGTATTTAAGATTATGAATTTTAATTTGCATTGCAAAATTAGGCAGTGAGAACTGTTCATCGGTACAAAAGCGAAGGGTGTGGCACAATTGTAATCTAAATAATAGGCTAAAGTATGTGTATAAACAATTTATAAGTAGTTCCAGCCCACTACAAACAATTTAATTGGGTATGATATTTATATAAGCTTGCATAATCTGCAATGGTGTTCTTTCTCTGGGATTTGATGGTATAACTAAACATATAAAAACTATTAATCTAATAAATAACACGCTATTATATAAGAGAAAGATCCAGAAATTGACATACCGAGAGGAACTCCAATTCTTGATGGTTCTTGCTTACACAACGTAGTCCTCGCAAATCATCCTCCTGGTCTGGGCGAAGGGACAGTAAGGAGGGAGAGGAGGGATGGCATAGTATTTTAATGTTAACATATATATAGTATGCCATGCGGAGGACATCTGGGTATCAGATCATGCCTTGATCCAGTCATGCCGTTCATATTTCTGTATGGCAAGGATCTGTTTCCTTTTCATACCAAATACACACCTATTAATAATTTAGAAAAGATGTCAGACATATTAACTTACCAAAAAATTAAATTACTTATCATTAATTCAATGCCAATTTGCTTCTTTCTGACTATAAAATCTCTGCATAATATTTTCAAGATATACACAGCTAATAAACATATTGATATGTTTTTCCATCAATAAAGAGTTTACAAAGTACGTAATAATAATCTTACTTGTGCCAGAAAAATAGGAGGAATACAAAATTCGATGTAAATCAGCTAACAAATCTTGAGATTACTCTTTTTTTATATAACACCAATTGAGATGCATATTGCTTTTTTTTCATCCTATGAATCATTCGTTAGTGCCTCTTTTAATTTAATTTTACTTACCCATATGTCTATTCTATTTAGATAAAGTTAATCGCTAGCTAACATATCTACTATTAACGTGGTTCTAGTTGTGTACTGTAGGGTACTGATCAATAAGAAAAACCATGCATATATCATATTTTTTTACTCTATTCAGGAACAGATAAAAAATAATCAGCGTTTAATCGCTAGCTGGAATTTAAGGCAACGGCGAGAGAGGAAGATCAAGGACAACTTCAGAATTAAATAATATATGCAAGGTACGTGTCGTATGACCTTCATATGTTTATTTACTATTCTATAGCTGGAATGTGATTATTTCTGAAGAATAAAGTATACATCGTATAGTATAACAGTGCGTGTATGGATGAAGTTATACGATACGAATTAGCTACAGAAAAAGAAAATTAACGACGTACACAATAACGATGAAATATTAATGAATTTATTTGTTCACTTAAATAATTCACTGAAAAAATGATCAGGAAAGCACCACGTGCTAATCATGCATTTTAATTTGCAAAATTAGGCAGTGAGAACTGTTCATCGGTACAAAAGCTAGGGGTGTGGCACAATTGTAATCTAAATAATAGTCTAATAGGCTAAAATATGTGTATAAACAATTGCCAAAAGTTAGGGATCGCCGGCGCTTTGTTTCCAATGATGGGCTCCATCGCTGATCGATACGCGTGAGTGATCGTTCACTGAGGTGTCTTGGCAATTAGGATGTCGATGTAGCATATATATAAACAAATATATTTTTAATGCTTTTTATTGCCTGCCAAATATATCAAGTCGTATTTAAGACGTAGATGATTCTTTCTAATTATAAAAAAACGTGACGGGGGCGTATAAGATCTTTCTCCTTTTTTATAGTTGAATATTTTGTTCCTAAGGCATGACATATTTACAGTTCAATCTCAACGAATCGAAAAAAATCAAGCTTTGTATATAACCAGATATCCTGAATTAAGTACGCATACAAATAATACATACTGCCATAATGGCTACACTTAGAGTTGACAAGCAAAAAGAAAACACACTTTAACAGAAATGATTGTTCTGTGTGAATACATTATTATTCCAAATGTAGATAAAAGGACCGAGGGAAACGAGCTTTTTATTGAGCCGTGTTGAAAAACAAAGTCATCTATTGTCCATTTTTCCTGGCTACAACTACAGCATTGACCTATGATAGTGTTTCGTCAAGTGTCATTAAGCAGGCTTCGTGGATATCTACGTAAAAACAATTTGTTAGTACTAATAACATCGTAATACAGAAAAGAACAAAAAGCCATAAAAATCGAAATAGTTTATATAACTTACCTTGAAGATGATGAACATCATCATTAATGTTGGGGGAGAACAAGAATGTGCTCTCCCTCATAGTCTCCATGCACTTATCCCTCCGGTTTACCTGTATGTATGTAACTGCAATTTTCTCGAACAAATTTTTAGTGCTCTGCAAGTGGTACAAGTGACGACCAGCATGCTCTTGACTTAGGCTTATAAACAGTATCTCCCGTCTGGAATGATAAAGATATGTTGATGGCAGGCAACTATCAAATATTAATAATCATATAAAACCTCAAGTACTGATTGGAATTTACCAAAAATTCATGATGCCTATCTCAACAAAATGGACCTGCCGTCTATATACTGAATCCCACCTATGTTGTATCCTACCAGCATAGACAAGAATACCAAGAACATCTGGAAAAAATTAAGTCTGGGTGAGACAAAATGTTAAATCGATAAATATGCAAAAACAAACTAAAAGATGTTGCACCGGTAATGGTTTTGTCCCGTAGCAAGGATATGGCACCAAGTTGTGGGAAAAATGGTGGATAGATTGTCGATGCAATACTGTGCACCGATGTCCTAACCATGGTTATAGCATTTAGTTCAAGGACAAACTCCATGCATAGATACCAGAAGTGACCATCTAGCATTTCCGTGGGGTTTATCCCGACGTTACTGAAGTCATATGTTAGCCCGGTCTGCAGAATGTTGTTGAATCGATAAGCTTGGTTGCTGAAGGCAATTGCTTCAATCTTTGTTCCCTAGAAATATTTAAAAATTCAGATAACAAGACTTTAGAACACATGTGTATATACATTAAAAAAGGTTGCTATATTTAGTGATAACTAATCTCATACTTCCTGGTCCAGAAGTATGCAACGGAAGTATGGGTTTCCCATTGCATGCACCCTGATATGGGACTTCCACATCACCTTAGCTCGAATTATCCAACATCTTTGATAGATATGTTCCATCTGTACACTTTGAAAATTCAGGTACCTACATAAAATAATACGAAATGATGGGATAAACAAACGGTGATGTCAGATAAGCGTGCATGAAGATCTGTACACTTGCCTGTTCATTGGAGGGATGGTAGGCAGAGGCATGATGGGATCCGGTGGATTCGCCATCACCCTCCTCGAGGGTCACGAGCTGTACGGTATCACCATGGTCAGGGAGCTAATGGATGAAGTGTTAAAGAAAGATAGAGAGGCGCACGTGCACGGGTAGTGCCATTTATATATATAGTCCAAGGGGCCCACAGGCGGGAAAATCAAAATTCTTTCAATTATTTGCATGTGGCCGTCTAGCGAAAAAAAACCTCTACTATCGAAACTATTATAAATAGTAAGTTATGAGAGTTCTTTGGCAACAAAAAATTTATTGCTAAAACTTATTGAATCAATTAATTATTTATAGATATTTTAGATTCTTAATCTGATCGAAATCATGTCAATTATCTCACCAGTATCATTGTTTCCTTTTCGCCTGTGAATCCCCTATATTCAATATAACAAACTGCGGGAATATAATGATGACTTCAGATTTTTAGTTAGGAACGCAATAATTGGATATATCAAAATAATTAAGGTGATAGTGCGTTAAGGTAAGTGTAGTCACGCAATTAATATATTAGCATTAATTACCAACATGTAATCAATTTCCAAAATCGATTATTTACTCAGCTTTTATTATACTATATGTTTTTTAAAAAATCCCAACATATTTGATTTTATAACATGTGATGAGACGTCGTTGTGTTACTTTGCAACGACTATTTTACGGGCATTTTAAAATAGTAACAAAAAATTAAATCAAAGTTATTAGCAATAGTAATAATTTGTCCAGTCGGTCTTTGATGGCTTGATTCGTTGGTCGCGGTTGCATGCACAATTGAGTATGCGCGTGAAAAGCTAACTTCGATCTTTTTTTAGTTAGCGTCTCTTTTTTAATTTGATTCTGTATGCACAGTGTAGTAACAGCCGCACTTTCAAAACCAGCATGCTTAATTGAGAAGCCTTTGCGTTTTGTGACGTAAGTTAGTTAATATAGCACAAACGCAGTAAATGCCATTTGTAATAAAAAGAATATTTCGATGGAAGTACGGATTACAGCATTTGTACCGCGTATTCATATAAGAAAAAGAAAAAAATGGCGTGTTCGGCGACAAATCTCAAAGGGAAGATCAAAAACAGAGAGTAAGAAAGCAAGCATGAAACAATATCTGTTCTTTATTCATACTTTCATAGTTTGACTCCAAATCGATTACAATGCAAAATGCTCTTAAGGAGCGTTGAAACATAAAACATAAAAAGCTGTAAAGAATATTGTATAACTCCTCATGATTGCTCCTTTCAAGGCATTTCCGTCTTCTTCTCGCATGTTTGCATGTGCTTCACAACCATATGTTCCAACTGATTGATCTTTTGTATGAGAGTTTGCATCAGCTTGTTGCTCTCCTTGGTTGCCTGCAGAATTTGATCGTTGCTAGTACCCCAACCGTCCCCCAAACCTTCTTTCCTATCGTCTTTCGTAACGGGATATCTACTACTAATAGGCAGGTTAATAGGCTCGACGTGATTATGCATCCTAAGCCTTTTTGGCTTTGGTGTGTTACCCTTACCAAAGGGACGAATCGGCGTAGCGCCGTCATGATCTTCCAGTTCACCGAAATCTTCACTTTCTTCTTCCTGCCAACGAAGCATGTGAATTGAACTGTTGGATGACGCCATGTGAGAGGAGGATGGAGAGGTCTGGTAAGGTCGCTGGAACGGTTGATCTATATATAAGCGTTTCTAGGAAGCTCTGAATACGAAATCGGTAAACAAATCGACCGATTTTGTCACAATCAAATATTAATTAATGGGATCAATTTTGTGATTCGGTGAGTAGAACCTACTATATTATTACAAGACAAAAAAGATAACCTGTCTTAAGATTTCATGTTTGATAAACCAAATAAAATAGTTAACATGCACGTATTGTACATTTTTCAAAAACACTTCTAAAATTTCCTTATACACGGGATTTTTTTAAAACTATGTTGAATACTGTTTTTTTCAAATGCATTAACACTTCATTCAAGTTTGTGCCAGCTGTAACATTTACTTACATTTCCTTGTTCAAACAAGAAAGAGAACATCAAAAAATAAACATGAGAATTAGGGTTGCCACGGGCTTTTGAAATATTTGCTAGAGCCAATTAAACATAATGCATGTTAAGTTTTACATGTAAACATAAGTTAAGTCCACTTCACTTGCAAGGTGGATTGATTAAAAAAAGGTAATTTGGCCTAATGCAGATCTGAAGAATACCAACGTGAGAATAAAACAAACAATTCTTCAGTTAAAGTTTACTCTTTTCATGGTGCTCCACGTTGACTAATGGTTTGATTTCCTAGTGAGCTCGTACATACATGTTTTCTCTCTTTGAATTGTTGTTAGATGAGATACAGTCGCAACTACTACATCGATACTGTTATATCTTTGCTACTGTATACTATTGCTGCCTACATTTACAATTAAGTTTGCTTGCCAACCCCCATGAAAAAAGTTCGTCTGCCAAGGAACCACTCAAGTGGATATATATTCTTCTTAACTCTTCAACTATTTTTTTTATCAGACCAGCTGCTGAACGAAAAACATAATATTGTTACCTCATATTTATTTACTTGCCTGCTTGATTGTTAGTCTGTTCCTCTGCGTGTGAGGAACGTAACAATGTCCTGCATGTTCAAATCAGTTATATTGTCATTCCCCAATTTTCTTACTGTTCTTTTGGCCTTGGACAAGGTCAATCGGATGTGTGTGTTGACACAGATCTTTGATGTGGAAGTTAATATATCAGTCCTATCTGACCTCTCTATACTGTTTTGTTATATATACGTCGGGGATAGATGAAATAGTAGAAGTTAACTATGCTGGTTATTGTCATGTGTGGTCCATTACTCTGACCTTTTTGATTATCTAAAGAAAAGGGGTTTATTTACTTTGCTGATTTCATTCGAGCTCTGAATATATTTCATTCCGACATTTCATTTTGTCGATAATAACATTTTTCTTCTTTCTGAACATTTCTATGTGCTGCCGCGCCGTCGATTTCCACGAAGTGGCCAGCCCGAGCCGATTCCCCAATGTGTCAATGACTACGTCCGCTGCGTGATCATGTGGGACATGACCAATCCATTGCCTTATCAACACATCGAGGTAACAAATCCCCTCCTAATACAGGTGCTTTGGTCGGCTGCTGGCTCTACCACATAGCCTTCCGTCCACAATGAGCAGGAGTTAATATTAGAATATGACCATCTCTTTCTTAACGATGTGTGCCTTGTATTTCCATTTTGCTTTCTAAAAATATCGATTCAGGGAACAAAAGGAAAGCATGATAGTTATTATTTTTGACTTTACATTACATATCTCCAAGGTCCTATTTTTTGCTTGGTACGGGTAGTCATTATGCTTGGGCTCATGATCATGGTTAATCTATATCATGGTTTAGGGTGACCTATTTAACATAATAGTGCTATATGTTTGCATTTCTTGAACTGTCAGTAGGAACCTATATACCGCAAAATATTTGTATGTCCCCTATGGAAGGTTTTAGACAGTCAATTGATTTTGTCCCATCCGACTATCATGCAGTCTGACTTCAGATGACTATGTTTTTCAGGGTGAATTGAGTTCAGAGCTTTGAGCAAACGATTGCGATTTTGTAGCTCGAGTGGTGCTATTCTTTATCATTTGGTATGTCATTACTTCCTACCTACTTGAATTTCTCTATTCCCAATTCACGGGATTTTTACTTTTTGACATTTCCCTAAATGATTATACACAACTCTGATAATGCGTGCCACCCAGTTTTCGTTCTCTATAAGAACTGAGAAGTACATATGCACTTTTACGACATATAGGTTCATATAGATGTGTTTGGACGACATATAGGGAGAACGATAGGATCAGATGTCTGTGACATAGAAAAAAATATACCGACATGTACATACTGTTCTTTCATAGTACATGCCATGTATACAATGTTCATATGCAAACAGAGCTACAAAAATATATTAGTAGATGAACCACAGTGATAGCTCATGTACCATCTGAAGCAACAGAGCTACAAAAATATATTAGTAGATGTCCTCTGGTTTGATATTTTGAAGGCACGAACAGAAAGAAGCGCACCTGATATGCTATAAAATGGACATTTCGTGGCAGAATAATAGGTGGTTATAAATTGTGGTACTGTCCAGGTTCCAACAATTCATTAAAACTCTTATTTATCTGCAAGATACACGCAATAGGAAAAGCAACTGACAGAATATGGCACAATGAAAGGAAAATAATACTATTGGAAATATTTGTGAGATCATGAAGATGTCAACACGCATCCATCCGTTTACTTGTGCCAAACCTGCAACTAAGTAGTTAGAAACACATCATGTCTGTTTAGATATGTATTGAAAAGCCAGGATTATAAAATTCAAATAAGGGGCAAATAAGAGACTATACAGGACAAAAATAAATAACATTGACTGTGCCTGCTTTGGGGCCGCATCATAAATATTTCTCTAATGTAGAACACTCCAGTGAATTTTACAACAACGGAGTGACCCAGGCAGTGTGCAATACTTATGTAGGAAAACAAAGCCTACTTTAGATGTAGTAGATGATTGATTACAAAACAACAAAAGAATAATATACATGCAATCCGGCAAAAGGAGAAATAATGTCATATACAGGAAAAATTGGCAACTTGCAAAGTCACAAATCCGAGGCAATATTATTAATATTTGACTTCTTGAATAAACTTAATCAGTTGCTAACATCGAAAGATAAATATTTGTACAAGAACACGGAAGAGCACCAAATTGTCTGTAGCAAAAGAGTAAATCCTTTATCTTATTCAAAACCCGCCAGCTTCTTAAGAGCGGACTTCAGCCTGTAAGGACTTCCTTATAGACGATGGTCTTCATCGAGGTCTGTAAGGACAAGGCAGGTCTTTTTCGCTTCTTAGGTTTACCGCTTTGCTTCTTGGCATTCTCCTTCTCCTTCTCCTTCTCAATGAGGATCTTTATGTTTCTCTTTGCGGTGGCTCGAGACAGTGCGACATAGAGTTGACCATGAGAGAACACAGGATTAGGTAGGTACACGCCAACAATCGGAATCGTCTGGCCTTGAGCCTTGTTAATCGTCATAGCAAAGCTAAGCCTTACAAGAAATTGCTTCCTCTTGAACTTGAATGGAAACATGTCGTTGTCAGACGGGCATAGGGGTATTCGAGGAAGGAATACCCTCCTACCTGCGTGTTGTCCGATCACGATTTCTGCGTCGATGGCGTTCCTCTCGAAACCTCGCACCACAAGCCTCGTCCCGTTACACAGACCATTAGCCGGATCAATGTTCCTCAGAAGTATGACGGGGCAGTTGAGCTTCAGTTTGAGTGCATGCGGAGGCAGACCGTTGGGAGTCAATCCATTTAGGAAGTCGGGAGCGTAGTAGCCATATGGGTCGTCTTCTGCACTGTCAAAGCTATGGTAGATTACTTCTTCTCCCCGAAAACGCTCTACCATGCATATGTTTATCTTGTCGACGTTGTCGTTCGTGGTGGAGAGGATTGCGCGTGAAGTCATGTAATTCGGATCAGACATGTTGTCATCTAGTCTCGGAAAAACATGGTCAATCAGCATATCCAGGTCGTCACCCTTGCCTGTAGACGGCACACAAATATCTTCAGGGAGTCGTATGTTTCCTTGATCGTCAACTTCCTCGGTGCCATTGCCTACCCTTAGCAAGTAATCCGCAAACCAGGTGTCATTATGAGCCCTCATGTTGGTGACGAGCCTTAGCTGGTGTATACCCTTCCAGAGGTGTGAACTTCGAAGGGTTGCATTGATTATGTGACCCCGGGACCCCCTCCTGACGACCGGAAGCACCTGCCTGAAGTCCCCGCCAAACACAATAGTTTTTCCTCCAAAGGGTCGGTCCCGTCTTCCCATGATGTCGCTCATGATGTTGTCAAGTGCCTCGACCGCCTGTCGCTTAGTCATGGTGGCCTCGTCCCATAGTATCAATGAGGCCATCCTCAGTAGCTTGGCGGTACCACTCTGTTTCGTGAAGGTGCATGAGGCGCCATCGTCACAGCTCAATGGGATCTTGAACCTCGAGTGGGCAGTCCTGCCTCCAGGCATGATAGAAGCGGCGAAGCCTGACGTCGCGGTAGCGATAGCGATGTTTCCCTCGCTTCGAACCTTGGCGAGCAGCGCCCTGTACAGGAAGGTCTTCCCTATACCTCCCGGTCCATCAACAAAGAACACACCCCCATCACCGCGTTCAACAGAAGCTAGTATCTCGTCGTATGCAACCCTCTGCTCCAAGTTTAGCGACGAAGCCAATTTAGTGTCGTTGATGTCAAAATCGACGTTGGATTCCTCGATCACTTCTCTGGCCTCTCCCTCGCTTGGGTCGAATGCATCGTCAATGCATGGAAGAGAGAAATCAGCTATGTCTTTGCCCATGGACTGCAACATACCCCTAATGTCAAGCAACACCATCTGTTCCACCTCAATCGGGCACGTGTGTGATCGCCGATAGTCATCAGACATAGGCTCGAAGTGCCTATCCCATAAACCACGCACGTCGCCTGGCTCACAGTGCACCAAAATTGTTGCGAAGAGCCTCCTGAGCGAACATGGCATCGCCCACTACTCTGCCTCGGTAAGACAGTCGTCGAGCGTGTTATCTGCCTCAATGAGTCCCAACCTTTCGGCAGCCTCTCTAAAGCTCCCGCATAGCCTACCGTCCACGGTGAGCAGGTCCTCATAGGATGTCTTGCCAGCAACATGGTTTAGCAGCACACGCAGATAGTATCGCTCCCCGTCGGCAGGATTGGCAGACACAATTCGACCTATCTGATAATGCTCCACCCGCTCTTTCCAATACTTCTTACCCTTCTGCCATGTAAACCATCCAGGAAAATCCTTGTACAATATATTCCTAGCCCACGGGTGGTTTTGGTTAGCTTTGAAATACTCTGTCAACATGGATTTGGAAGCTTTCTCAGAGGCGACTACGTCGGTCAAGTGAGCTTGCTCATTGAATGCCACCCTGTGCATATTCGGGAGATGAAGAGGCAACTGTAGGACAGGCGGGTCATTGGCACACAAGGGGAAGCCAAATATCCTCCACCTCGCCTCTGGAGGAGTAACCCACCTCGCGTCTACGTATCTTTTGATCTCATCAATGTTACCATCAGCGTCAGGCTGGTCGATGCTGAAAGAAGCCCTATCATGGCCCTTGTATATGTACTTGTAAAGGTATTTGACGGCCTTTATGCTGGAGCAAACCTCAACGTTGATGTGGCAATTGAACATCCGCAGAAGGTAAGGGTTATACGGCACAACCCATCTGTTGTCCAACATTTTACCCCGGACCTTAGCCTGCCGACCATTATCTCGACGACGATAAACAGGGTATGAGTCCTTGCCCTGTGCCGTGTTTTCATTGAACGACCGCGGGTATCTGCACTTGCACTCGTTCTGTTGCATGCAAACATTTTTGGGGTTGAGAGCACCGCATGGTCCATGCATCATATGTTTCACCACCAAGGCGTGGAGTTCAGGATACTTTTGCTTGTCTGGGAGCTCGGCAGAAATGAGTCGGTCGTACTGCTCTGGAACGACAAGCTTATAGGCAGAATCCATGATCAACAAAAAGTGTGCGTGGGGGAGGCCCCTCTTTTGGAACTCGACTACGTATACATGTGCAACAACAACACCCAGGATATTCTTCTTGAACAACATCTCTTTCATAGCCTCTAGCTTGCCATGGAACACACGAGCCACAAGATCAGGTCGGTCTTGCGCTGTCTGACCAGGAAACAACTCATTCGTTATCTCTTCCCAGTTAGGGTTGCAGGTCATGGTCAAGAAGATGTCAGGCTTCCCGTAGGTATGGACAATTGCCATGGCATCCATATGCCTCCGCTTCATGTCGCGGTCGCCACCTGGGTACGTTCCAGGTAGCACTATCCTTACTCCAACAGCGCTTGCCCGGGTCTCCCCGGATGTAATTGCATCAACAACTCCTTTATACAGGTCGGCACGGATCTTTGTCTGGTTCTTCCTGTACCATTTCAACCTACAACTCTCAATCTTGATGTACATGTCCACCCCCCATTGCTGGAGCAATCGTGCTCCACAGAGTATGGGATTGAATATCCCAGGTCGTGTCTGGAGCATGTAACAGTAGTAGTCTCTCACCGAGACGCATAACCTGCTATTCCCCTCTGCACATGGATGAGTAACGCAGACATTAGGATTCATATGAGAAGTATACAATTCATCTAAACGACAAAATATGCATAGGGCTTACCTTCATCCTCATCATCATCATCATCACCTCTACCTCTTGGTTGTTGCACAACCGGCCAAGGGACATCACGTTTAGGAAGTCTCGGGTGCCAACCGAGCTCCCCCCTTGGGTAGAAGAGTGGGTAAGAGAGAGGGTCATACGAGCCAGCCGTCACATGTATATTGTGCCTCTGGTTGTC
This sequence comes from Triticum aestivum, assembly GCF_018294505.1. Lineage (NCBI taxonomy): Eukaryota > Viridiplantae > Streptophyta > Magnoliopsida > Poales > Poaceae > Triticum > Triticum aestivum. Next base: position 119,810,424 of record NC_057802.1, on the reverse strand, counting down.
ATTCCCGCAAAGTGTAATCCTACGATCAAACCTCTTTGCTAGGTCAGTGCCCTCCACCCAAATTGCAGCGACCTCAGATGACAGAGGTCTATTATACTTCCGTTGGTCTAGTCTCTGGTCAGTGTTGAGGTCTATCCTGTAATCGTCGAGGTTGTCCCTGTGCGCACCCAAACTCCTAAACTGCTGGGAGTACGGGTTTTCCCTGAGTATGTCCACTAACTTTCTGACGACATCTTGGTCTAATTGCTCGGTGGCAGCTTTGCGATGGGTTAGGCCTGGGTCGTCGTCGTAGAAGTACAACTGTAGATGATCTGGACATGATGTTGACCCGAAGGAATGAACGTTGTGGTAGATGGTGCCGTGCGCCCGGAACGTGTACACCCCAGACTTCATGTTTGTGTAGCTTTCATCAAGGCTGACGCCGAGGGTTGTGAAGGAGAAGTGGCCGTTGAAGAACTGTATGTTATCCCGAAAATGCCTTGAGTCCGCATCCATGCTAGACCAAAGCCTCATTAGCTCCGGGACGGGCTCCGGTTGCTTCAGCTGGATCTGCCCACTGCGACAGCAAAATCCCGGGGCCTCAGACACGAACTTCTCGGCCTTGCAGTGATCGCAATTTGTGGCGTGCTTCAGGATGTGTGTGTGGTCTGGGAGGTTTGAGTAGACATAGTCCAATGGATCATGGTCGACATAGGTATTGTGTCTTGAGTCTTCCAATTCATCGTGCTCCATGTCATCAGGATATGAGCCTGCAAACAATGTTTATAATTAGTGTGATATTTCAAACGGGTGGATGTTGCTCAAGTGGGTGTACATACCTTCACCAGCAAACAGGTAATACTCGTCGTCAAAGAGGCTATCAGGGTTGACATTATCATTCATGAGACGACTAAGGTAAGCGTCCATGTCGTCTGCTCAGGTGCGAAACCAATAAATGAGGGTTCAGTCTCAAGGGACGCAAGGAGAGTAAGGATGGGAGTTTTACCTTCACTTCTGATCGTGTACTCCGGCGTGCTAGATGAGGTCGAGGCACCGTGTGCTTCCACTACGGTAGGTTGTCCAGTTGAGCTCATTTTCGGAATGGAGATGGACCTGACGGTTGGGGTTATCACCCTACCTGCAAACTTTTCATTACGTCGATCGCGTAGAACATTCCTTTCACCATGCGGTACCTGCGTACATTTTTTTGCTTCACAATTTTCTGTTGACGCTTCTTTGCCACCATACCACCCTTGCAAGCTCGCTCTCTCCTCCTAGGCGCTGCTCTGGACTCATGACTCTGCTCGTCCACTCCATTATCCGCTATTGTTACCGGATCACTGGTTTGCTGGTCGGCATTTTGTAGGTGCACATTGATTTCGATGAGGTCGCCATCTACAGCACCATCACCGAAGGTTCTGCTTAGGTATGCACCTACAACACTATACATCATTATTTATATCTCATGAATGATTACATGATGAAAGATGATGGTTGATAGGATATGTACCATCGGTTTCGGTGTTGCGAATGTATGTGGGGGCCGCATTGACCGTAGGAGCATGATCTATTTGTTCACTGTCGAATTGTTGCGTGAGGGCTGAAAGTGTGAGAGTCGGACAATGTGTGTGAGGGTTGGACAATGTGCTACTTAGATCTGGACGTGGCATTGCGATCGATTCAGCACATGGCATGTTTTTCTTTGCAGCATACTTTGCCTTTCTCTTTGCACTTGACTCCCCCCTTTCATCCTCAGTCATGGTTTTAGGGTGTTGCACGCGCCATTCTTGCAACTTCTGATTTTTTTTTTGAAGATCGATCGTTCTGTCACCCACTTTTTTCTGATAACTTGCTCGCCTCCGCCCGTTTCTCTGCTCAGTTTGCTCGTCTGTTAAGTCACCCTTGTGTTCTTTATCAGGCTGTTTTTCATCTAGTTGCTTGCTGGCTGCCTCCTCTTTTTTCTTTCGATAAGCAGCTCTCCTCCGAGCCTTTATTTGCTCTTTTTTCTCGTCAAGGTCCACCGAGAATGGTTGACACCCATTAGTGATATCACCGAGAGGTAGCATGGGAACATTTTGCATATCTGCACGTAGGGTTTAGGGTATTCATTATTCAAGAAGATTTCATGTACTACACAAACGCTTACTTTATATATCTGCACGGTCAGGTTAAACAATGATGTATAGCTGGATGTAGTTGGGTTGGTATCATCGAGAGGTAACATGGGAACATTTTGCATATCTGCCCGGAGGGTTTAGGGTCTTCATTGTTCACCGAGAGGTAACAGGGCTGGTTGAAGCTACTTCTTTATCTAGGGTTTATTTTTTATAGAATCCCTCCGTGTCCATACATAAAGTCTGTATGTACTCAAAAGTCGTATGTCTGCCATATATCGAATTGAACCTAAATGATCAGGAATTGTATGTTAACACAGTGGTCAACTATTGGTCAATTATTTTTATTCTCTATTCTTGGTCAATTATTCGTGGGGTTGGGGTGAGGAAACATATGTCGCCTACATTATTCACTAAGAAAGTATACATACGGTCATCATATTGCTGAAACATAAACATCCTTACCTGATATCGTAAGGGCAGTCAGATTTTCATCTTTTTGCTTGCTGGCTGCCTCCTCTTTTTTTCTTTCGATAAGCAGCTCTTCTTCGAGACTTTAGTTGCTCTTTTTTATTGTCAAGGTCCACCGTGGTTGGTTGACACACATTAGTGATATCACCAAGAGGTAACCCACCCACATTCAGCATATCTGCATGTGAAATTATATTAACATTATATTGTGGAATGGAGGGAGTATATATAATATCATCGCAGTGCCTTCCCATAAAGCATTCTTACCTGATATCGTAAGGGCAGACAGATTTTCCTTTTGTTGCTTGACGGTAGCCTCCTCTTTTTTCTTTCTATAAGCAGCTCGCCTCCGAGCTTTTATCAACTCTCTTTTTTCGTCAAGGTCCACAGAGGATGGTTGATCTGCATTAGTGATATCTCTGTGAGTATGGCGTGGAACATTATGCGGCCTCTCTTGCCAACTGTCACGTTGCATGCTAGCTAGTTATTTTGTCAGATAACTGAGAGCTGGCAACGAATCTACATTATATAGGAATGAGATTGGAGGGTTGTCTGCATCATGTTAACATAACAATATATTGGACCGAAACAAGGCAAAGTTGTAGGCACATGGTCACCTTTCTACAACATAATACTTACCCGAAATCAGATGCGAAGGTTGATGAACATATGTCCTTTCACAATCGGCCTGTTCAAGTATCGTCCTATCCGAGTGAGTAATATGGACTCCTACAAGTCACACGCTTGATCTATTAGAATCGGTTCTGCCCAAGTCTGTTAGGTTTGATTTGTCACATAAAAAGCATAAAAGCAATCTCAGTATATATAATATGATCGCAGAAACAAGGCAAAGTTGTAGGCACATGGTCTTAACCTTTCTACAACATAATACTTACCCGAAATCAGATGGGAAGGTTGATGAACATATGTCCTTTCACAATCGGCCTGTTCAAGTATCGTCCTGTCCGAGTGAGTAATATGGACTCCTACAAGTCACAAGCTTGATCTATTAGAATCGGTTCTGCCCAAGTCTGTTAGTTTTGATTTATCACATAAAAAGCATAAAAGCAATCTCAGTATATATGCACAGCCTTAGTACCTGGACTACTTGGGTAATTCTTGTGAACATCGTCGGCTCCAGGTATAACTCCTTGTATAGAGTCGTCACCATTTGGCTCCTCCATCGGGCTGCAACATCTCCTGTGATGGTGTTTGACATGCATACCAAAATATGTAGCTCAACATATACAAGGAGGTTGATATATACCTGGAGTATCATATGTGCTATCACCGTCGGTCTCAAGTATCATCCGTTCGGAGGGAGTAATATGGACTCCTAGAAGTAAAGATGTTGATACATTAGAATCGGGTGTGCCCAAGTCTGTTAGGTATGATTTTTCAACTAAAAAGGATAAAAATAAACCTTATACCTGGACTACGTGGGTAAATTTTGTCAACATCATCGGCTATGGGTATAATCACTTCGTTAGAGTCGTCAACACTTGTCCCCTCCATCGGGCCTGCAACACATATATAGTTGAACATATATATGTTTGACTTGTGTAGCACAATTTATAGGTGAACATATACCTGGAGGTACATGTGATGAAGTTGTCTGTTCCGCTGGCTTGCTGTGTGGAGTCCCCATATGTAACTACTAAAAAAAGACATGTCCAACAGATTCAGTCCATAAGGGCAGGATGTTACAGATTTATGAGTCTTGCTATATATATGAAAATAGAAAGACATGTCGAACAGACTTTGCTACTTTGCATTTTTTGTGAACTGACTCTGCTGGATACATGTTAAGAATCCAAGATGCTAAGATGTCATGTTCATCTGACTGCAGGCAGATGAAGGCTGTCGAAGATCACAAGCGCAGCTTGCTATTGTACATGTTTAGAATTTAGAAAGGTAACCTATTTTCATGCTGTACTGTTTTAGTGACTGTTAATATTTTCTTTAGGAAGGATAACCAATTCAGTACTTACCAATTCGTTCCGCGGCGGCGGCGCTGTACTTACCTTTTATTTGCTATTCAGAATAATTCTTTATCTTCCCATTGCTGTGTTAAATGATTCACATGTCGAACAGACTTTGCTACTTTGCATTTTTTGTGAACTGACTCTGTTGGATACATGTTAAGAATCCAAGATGCTAAGATGTCATGTTCATCTGACTGCAGGCAGATGAAGGCCGTCGAAGATCACAAGCGTAGCTTGCTATTGTACAGGTTTAGAATTTAGAAAGGTAACATATTTTCATGCGAACTTACCTATTCTTTGCTATTCACAATAATTCTTTATCTTCCCATTGCTGCGAACTTACATATTTTCATGTCCATCAAGGTTGTTTGGAGGGACATAATGAAACCTCACAAGTTCTACTTTGCTGATTGTTTCCGAGAATTGTTTCATTACTAATGCGCTGTCGCGTGCATGTATTAATCCCAAATTCAAATCAATTTGGAATCCAGTCAAAATCCAGTGAAAACTACTCTCAAGGACTGCTCTGAACCTCAAACATCGTCGGCCAAAGAAGTTGTGGTGTTGATTGATGCAACTATGTTGTACTGTTTCAGTGACTGTTAAAAGTATTTTTCATGTTATCTAAATTGAGGGCGATCCTTTGTACACTAATATGAGGCGTTTTAGGTCACGGAAGTCTGGCATGGCTGCATTTATTTTGAACACGATCTGTACACGTAGACATAACAAAGAAAGAAAACATGTGTGTTCATACCTGGGGTTGAAACCGTACAGCGTCGCCGATCGCATGTTCCGCGGCGCCCCGCGATCTAGAATCTGCCAGCGATCCAGAAACGTGGCAGCGGCCGTGTCGAGTCGTTCCGTGGAGGCGGCGCTGTGGAGTGCGCGGCGATCCAGAAACGCGGCGGCGGCCCTGTCGAGTCGTTCCGCGGCGGCGGCGCTGTGGAGTGCGCAGATCGCACGATGGCTGCGCAGATCTGATCGGCAGCGGGGTATGGGGATGGGCGTCAGGGCGATCCTGATCGGCGGCAGGGTGCTGCTTCTTTGGCTATGTACGTGGGTGGGGTTCGATGGGTGGGCATGGGGGTGTGGGTAATTTGATGGAAAAAACCGGTTGAAAAAAAACCAGTCGAAAAAAACCCAGACGAAAGTGGGGGGACTATTCAACCAACTCGTCCATTAGGAGTAGAGATAGAGAATATATTTATGCACATCCTTGTTTTCAGGCCTTTCCAAAGCAGTTCACTGATGATTACCTCTCAAACCACCTCTATGGTCAGGAGGCGAGGAAGGTTTTCATACAACACCCACGGTCAATATTGAAGTGTTTTTGAAGAGGACGAAGGACGGACGGTCAATCATCCACAAGCACTGGCCTAAAATTGCAAAGACCATCAACATGAATAAAGGATCAATATTCACCTTCCGCTTCAGCAGTTTTTCAGATGAGATGCATCTGTCTATATACTGTCTATGATACTAATTTCGAAAGGTTCTATATGTTGCATGTGAAACTTAGTGCTGGTGCAGTTGTGTAATGGGGTAGCTGAGTGCTGAAGCTATATCATGCTGTACTCTGATGTATTTCAATTATGAAATTCTGCTTCCTTAATATGGAAATGAAATATATTATGTGCTTAATATGAATGTCAATTAGATTAATAAATGGATTATTAATAATAGGGCAATTAGCCTGCTAATGGCGAATTAGCCTGCTAATTGGGTTTTGCTATTGCAAAGGTTACTGAAAAAATACCGTGGGCTATGACCTCAGGCAATGCACGAAGTTTCTAGGAATAAACCGTGTTGGATCAATGAACAATCACACACGACTTTATCTTGAAAATTGTTTGCGTTAGGCCACCTTGCGCAAACGTTTACCACATAGAAATTGTGTGTGATGGACAGCCTTTGCCACACAGTTTCTTCTACGGACCGTGTGTGATGCATTCAATAACGTAAACGATAAATTTTTTAATATCGTGTGCAATGGCAACGCTATCACAAATGATTTAACGGGAAAAATTGTGTGTGATGTACCTGTGAACGGAAATGTTTTCCTTGGAGCGACTGTGTGGGATCTACATACGAACGAAAATGTTTAGCAGGGACTGCTTGTGTGGGATGTACTTGCCACTGGAAACAATTTCGCCTGTATAATTGTATTTTTAGCTCTATTGTACGTATTTCCGTATTTGAGCGCTCGCCGGTCGCACACGAACTCATTTTGCCGAGCATGTGTGCTAGGAGGGAATATTCCCGACGGTTTCTGGGTCATGTGGGAAGGACCCCCCTATCGTCGTCACTCACTAGGCGACGGTTCCAAATATCGTCGCGGAAAGGGGTTAAAAATCGTTTGTATAGCACTGACGCGTACTAGTGAGTGCTGATCATAACACTTCTATTAAGATGCTTAAAGAATTTATTTTTCCGAGGTTTGGAGTCCCTAGAAATTTAATGACTGATGGTGGTTCACGTTTTATTCATGGTGCTTTCCGTAAAATGCTTGCTAAATATGATGTCAACCATAGAATTGCATCTCCTTATCATCCTCAGTCTAGTGGTCCAGTAGAATTGAGCAATAGAGAGATTAAATTGATTTTGCAAAAGACTGTTAATAGATCTAGAAAGAATTGGTCTAAAAAACTTAATGATGCATTATGGGCCTATAGAACTGCTTATAAGAATCCTATGGGTATGTCTCCGTATAAGATGGTTTATGGAAAGGCATGTCACTTACCTCTCGAACTAGAACATAAGACATATTGGGATATTAAAGAGCTCAATTATGACTTCAAACTTGGGAAGAGGCTATTTGACATTAGCTCGCTTGACGAATGGAGAACCCAAGCCTATGAGAATGCCAAGTTGTTTAAAGAAAACGTTAAAAGATGGCATGACAAAAGGATACAAAAGCGTGAGTTTAATGTAGGTGATCATGTTTTGTTATACCACTCTTGTGTAAGATTTTTTGCAGGAAAGCTTCTCTCTAAATGGGAAGGTCCTTACATTATTGAGGAGGTCTATCATTCTGGTGCCATAAAAATCAACAACGCCGAAGGTACAAATCCGAAGGTGGTAAATGGTCAAAGAATCCCATAAATGTTGAGACCAATATAATTGACACCGTAACACCGGAGGAGTACATAAGGGACACTTTCCAGAACATTTCAGACTCCGAAAAGGAATAGGTATGTGGTACGGTAAGTAAACCGACTCCAAAACATTTGCAATGGCAATTTTTCTCTGTTTTGGAATATTTAAAAAGTTAGGAAAATTAAAAGTAGTCTGAAAGAGACACGAGGCGACCACAAGGGTTGAGGGCACATGCCCTGCCTTGTGGCCTCCTCGTGTGCCCTCTGGACCCTGTTTTCTTGCACAAGACTTCTTTTGTTCGGTAAATATTCATTATATAATCTCTGAAACGTCTCCAACGTATCTATAATTTATGAAGTATTCATGCTATTATATTATCCATCTTGGATGTTTTATGGGCTTTACTATGCACTTTTATATTACTTTTGGGACTAACCTATTGACCCAGAGCCCAGTGCCAGTTTCTGTTTTTCCCTTGTTTCAGTGTTTCGCAGAAAAGGAATATCAAACGGAGTCCAAACGGAATGAAACCTTCTGAAAAGTTATTTTTGGAAAGAAAGCAATACGGGAGACTTGGAGTGCACGTCAGGGGATCAACGAGGAGAGCACGAGGCAGGGGGCGCGCCCTCCACCCTCGTGGGCCCCTCGTGGCTCCCCTTACCGACTTCTTTCGCCTATATATTCCCATATACCCTAAAACCTTCAGAGGGCAGAATAGATCGGGAGTTCCGCCGCCGCAAGCCTCGGTAGCCACCAAAAACCAAACGGGACCCTGTTCCGGCACCCTGCCGGAGGGGGGGAACCCTCACCGGTGGCCATCTTCATCATCCCGGCGCTCTCCATGATGAGGAAGGAGTAGTTCACCCTCGGGGCTGAGGGTATGTACCAGTAGTTATGTGTTTGATCTCTCTCTCTCATGTTCTTGAGGTGATACGATCTTGATGTATCGCGAGCTTTGCAATTATAGTTGGATCTTATGATGTTTCTTCCCCTCTACTCTCTTGTAATGGATTGAGTTTCCCTTTGAAGTTATCTTATCGGATTGAGTCTTTAAGCGTTTGAGAACACTTGATGTATGTCTTGCGTGGGATACCCGTGGTGACAATGGGGTATTCTATTGATTCACATGATGTATGTTTTGGTGATCAACTTGCGGGTTCCGCCCATGAACCTATGCATAGGGGTTGGCACACGTTTTCGTCTTGACTCTCCGGTAGAAACTTTGGGGCACTCTTTGAAGTACTTTGTGTTGGTTGAATAGATGAATATGAGATTGTGTGATGCATATCGTATAATCATGCCCACGGATACTTGAGGTGACATTGGAGTATCTAGGTGACATTAGGGTTTTGGTTGATATGTGTCTTAAGGTGTTATTCTAGTACGAAGTCTTGAATAGATCGATCCGAAAGAATAACTTTGAGGTGGTTTCGTACCCTACCATAATCTCTTCGTTTGTTCTCCGCTATTAGTCGCTTTGGAGTGACTCTTTGTTGCATGTTGAGGGATAGTTATGTGATCCAATTATGTTATTATTGTTGAGAGAACTTGCACTAGTGAAAGTATGAACCCTAGGCCTTGTTTTCTAGCATTGCAATACCGTTTACGCTCACTTTTATCATTAGTTACCTTGCTGTTTTTATATTTTCAGATTACAAAAACATATATCTACCATCCATATTGCACTTGTATCACCATCTCTTCGCCGAACTAGTGCACCTATACAATTTACCATTGTATTGGGTGTGTTGGGGACACAAGAGACTCTTTGTTATTTGGTTGCAGGGTTGCTTGAGAGAGACCATCTTCATCCTACGCCTCCCACGGATTGATAAACCTTAGGTCATCCACTTGAGGGAAATTTGCCACTGTCCTACAAACCTCTGCACTTGGAGGCCCAACAATGTCTACAAGAAGAAGGTTGCGTAGTAGACATCAAGCTCTTTTCTGGCGCCGTTGCCGGGGAGGTTAGTGCTTGAAGGTATATCTTTAGATCTTACAATCGAATCTTTTTGTTTCTTGTTTTAGCACTAGTTTAGTTTATAAAAGAAAACTACCAAAAATTGGTATTGAGTTTGTCTCATACGCTTCACCTTTTTAATATCTTTCGTGAGTATGATGGAAAGGAAAATTGTGCCAAAGTATTAGAAGAAGAATGCATTAAAATGTTTGGCACTAAATCTTTGAATGATGAGCATGATTGCAATGTTGTTAGTATGAACTCCTTGAATATCCCTAGTACTAATGATGATTGCACTAGTTATGATGATAGCATGCCTCCTACTTATGATTATTATATTGATGAAAGTGGGTTTGGAACAGTGTCATCTTTAGGAAGTAATGATCCCACTATTTTGGAGGATGTTGATCTTATAATATTTATGAAAGTGGATTTGGAGAGGTCATGACTTTATTTAGTGATGAGTCCACTATCTTGGAAGAGGTTTCAATCGATTATGATGAGAACAAAGTTGCTACTTATGATGATTATTGTGATGAAACTTATGCTATAAAAAGTAGTGATGATTATATTTATAAAACTTGTCATGATTATGATTACCCTTTTTCTGAACATTACTCTTTTAATGTGCAAACAATTTATAGTATTCAAGTCTCTTATGATGCTCCCACTATTCCGAATGAGAAGCATTTTGCTTATGTGGAGAGTAGTATATTTTCTATGCAAGTAGATCATGAAAAGAATGTTTTAGGTACTGGTTATATTGTTGAATTCATTCATGATGCTACTGAAAGTTATTATGAGGGAGTAATGTATGCTTGTAGGAATTGCAATAATATCAAGTTTCCTCTCTATGTGGTTAAAGTTTTGAAGTTATGCTTGTTTTACCTTCCTATGAAAGTTGATTCTTGTTCCCATAAGTTGTTTGCTCACAAAATCCCTATGCATAGGAAGTGGGTTAGACTTAAATGTGCTATTCATATTCTTCATGATGCTCTCTTTATGTTTCAATTCTTATCTTTTATGCGAGCATCATTGAAATCATCATGCCTAGCTAGGGGCGTTAAACGTTAGCGCTTATTGGGAGGCAACCCAGTTTTATTTTAGTTTCTTGCTTTTTGGTTCTGTTTAGTAATAAATAATCCATCTAGCTTCTGTTTAGATGCGGTTTTATGTTTTAATTAGTGTTTGTGCCAAGTAGAACCTTTGGGAAGACTTAGGTGTAGTCTTTATGATCATGCTGTAAAAAAACAGAAACTTTAGCGCTCACGAGATTAGCTTCAACTTTTTACTGGAGAGTGCTATTTAGTTGATTCTTTTTGCAGATGATTACCAGACAAATTCCTCAGGACCACCAATTTACTTTAGAATTTTTGGAGTTCCAGAAGTTCGCGTTAGTTACAGATTACTACAGACTGTTCTGTTTTGACAGATTCTGTATTTCGTGTGTTGTTTGCTTATTTTGATGAATCTATGGCTAGTAAAATAGTTTACAAACCATAGAGAAGTTGGAATATATTAGGTTTAACACCAATATAAATAAAGAATGAGTTCATTACAGTACCTTGAAGGGGTGTTTTGTTTTCTTTCGCTAACGGAGCTTACGAGTTTTCTGTTAAGTTTTGTGTTGTGAAGTTTTCAAGTTTTGGGTAAAGATTCGATGGACTATGGAATAAGGAGTGGCAAGAGCCAAAGCTTGGGGATGCCCAAGGCACCCCAAGGTAATATTCAAGGACAACCAAGAGCCTGAGCTTGGGGATGCCCCGGATGGCATCCCCTCTTTCGTCTTCGTTCATCGGTAACTTTACTTGGAGCTATATTTTTATTCACCACATGATATGTGTTTTGCTTGGAGCGTCATTTTATTTTCTTTAGCTTTTCTTGCTGTTACTTAGAATAATGCTTTGCATCTTTTATTTCAATAAAAATGTCAAGGATAGCCTTTACCATGCCTATTTTGCAGGTATACATGTTGCTGTTTCAAAACAGAAAGTTTACCGCTGTTGCAAAAATTCCCTAAAAAAGTAAGAATGTGATAAAATTTTGAAACCTTTTGCATAATAAGCTATGATAAATTTACTACAGTGGGAATTTTCTTTCATAATTTTTGGAGCCAGGGAAGTATGGATCTTGCTGCATTCTTTACAGGCTGTCCTGTTTAGGCAGATTGCTGTTATGTTTGCATTGTTTGCATATGTTTGCTTCTTTAATGATTCTATTTGAGGATAGGACTATTAAATATGCAGAGAAATTTAGTATGCACTATTGAATAATAATTTTAGTGATTTGCTACAGTATAGTATGATAAGGTTTTTGCAATGGTTTATACTAACTTATCTCACGAGTCCTTGTTGAGTTTTGTGTGGATGAAGCTCTTAAGATTTAGGGAGACCGTGATATGAGAGGAATTAAGGAGGCACAAAAGCTCAAGCTTGGGGATGCCCAAGGCATCCCAAGATAATATTTAAAGAAGTCTCAAGCGTCTAAGCTTGGGGATGCCCCGGTTGGCATCCCACCTTTCTTCTTCGACAACTATCGGTTAGTATCGGTTGATCCTAAGTTTTTGCTTCTTCACATGATGAGTGCTATCCTTGAAATGTCATGTTATTTTGTTTTGCTTGCTGTTTGAATAAAATATCAAGATCTGAAATTATTAAATGAGAGAGAGTCTTCACATAGCTACATAATTATTTAACTACTCATTGATCTTCACTCATATCTTTTTGGAGTAGTTTGTCATTTACTCGTGTGCTTCACTTATATCCTATGAGTAAATGGTTGAATGATTTGAATGTCATAAATCTAAAATTATATATGTTTCATATGCCTTTCCCATGGGGAGTAATGCCTTCACATATAAGAGGTAGAGGTGGTAAATTTATTGAAGGTTAGCAAACATTGTATTGGTCACTTGAACAATTCATCAAAGAATATTGAAGGAAGAGAGATTTCACATATAAATATACTATCTTGGACATCTTCTATGATTGTGATCCCCATTAATTATTTTCAAACCTGAGCAAATTAGTTGAAGTTGGACAAGGAAGACAACATAATGAGTTATGCTTGGGTATATTTGTATAGAAGTTATATTGTTTTGGATCCTCGAACATGTGGTGCTTGCTATTTAGAATCCTTTGCTAGCCAAAATATCTGTACTAAGCGGTAATACTGCTTGTGCATCCAAAATCCTTGAACCAAGTTTCTTCCATCAGTGTCCACCATATCTACCTATATGTAGTATTTACCTGCCGTTCCAAGTAAATTTGCATGTGCCAAACTCTAAACCTTCAAATAATAATCTGTTTTGTATGCCCGAATCGCTCATGTAGCGACTAGGGGCTACTAGTATCTTCCATGCTAGGTGGGTTATTCTCACGATGAGTGGACTCCGCTCATCATTCATGAGAAAATGGCCAGTAACTGGGATGCCCAGTCCCATGATCAAAAGATCAAAATCAAATAAAAAATAATTGCAAACAAAACTCCCCCAGGTTTGATGTTAGTTGGAGGCACCCGTTGTTTCGGGCAAGCCATGGATTGATGATTGTTGGTGGAGGGGGAGTAAAAATCTTTACCTTTCTGTTTGGGAACCGCCTATAATATATGTAGTATGGAAGATATTGGGAATTCTTGGTCGTTATGTTGACAATGAAAGCATACCTCTCAAAATTATTTTCATCTTTGTTTTTGCTTCGAGCTCTGGCACCTCTGCAAATCCCTACTTCCCTCTGCGAAGGGCCTATCTTTTACTTTTATGCAAAAGTCAGTGGTATTCCTTGTCATTCCAACCTACTCTTTAGTTGGCAAGCATCATGTGATGGAAAGATCTAGGCATATATGGCCATTCAAATATATTTGAGCATGAATTATTACTGTTGACATTACCCTTGAGGTAAAAGGTTGGGAGGCGAAACATTAAGCCCCTATCTTTCTCTGTGTTCGATGAATACTATTTGTTCTAAAAATATGCTTTGAGTGGTAGCAATCATGGAAGACTAAATGATAGTTGAGTATGTGAAGTTTGCTGAATCAAAGCTCTGACATAGACTCTTCCTGAAAATAAGATGAATTGCAATTGTTTGATGACTAAGAACATAGTTTGTTAGTTTTCAAGAAAGTTTTTGATCTATACTTTAACATGTGAATAGTTTGTTACTTGATCATGCAAAGTTCTATGAGTTGAACTACTGTTATGACATATAATGATGCTAGAAAAGGTAATTGAAATTATCATTGATCAAACTCATGCACCTGCTAGCATTCACACTTCATAAATTCTTTCTTTTATCGTTTACCTACTCGAGGACGAGCAGGAATTAAGATTGGGGATGCTGATACGTCTCCAACGCATCTATAATTTATGAAGTATTCATGCTATTATATTATCCATCTTGGATGTTTTATGGGCTTTACTATGCACTTTTATATTATTATTTTGGGACTAACCTATTGACCCAGAGCCCAGTGCCAGTTTCTGTTTTTCCCTTGTTTCAGTGTTTCGCGGAAAAGGAATATCAAACGGAGTCGAAACGGAATGAAACCTTCTGGAGAAGTTATTTTCGGAAAGAAAGCAACCCGGGAGACTTGGAGTCCACGTCAAGAAAGCAACGAGGAAGGCACGAGGCAGGGGGCGCGCCCACCCCCCTGGGCGCGCCCTCCACCCTCATGGGCCCCTCGTGGCTCCCCTGACGTATTTCTTCCGCCTATATATATATCCATATACCCTAAAATGATCGGGGAACAGAATAGATCGGGAGTTCCGCCGCCGGAAGCCTCCGTAGCCACCAAAAACCAATCGGGACCCTGTTCCGGCACCCTGCTGGAGGGGGGATCCCTCACCATTGGCCCTCTTCATCATCCCTGCGCTCTCCATGACGAGGAGGGAGTAGTTCACCCTCGGGGCTGAGGGTATGTACCCGTAGCTATGTGTTTGGTCTCTCTCTCTCGCGTTCTTGAGGTGATTCAATCTTGATGTTTCTCCCCCTCTACTCTCTTGTAATGGATTGAGTTTTCCCTTTGAAGTAATCTTATCGGATTGAGTCTTTAATGATTTGAGAACACTTGATGTATGTCTTGCCGTGCGTATCTGTGGTGACAATGGGATATCACGTGATTCACTTGATGTATGTTTTGGTGATCAACTTGCGGGTTCCGCCCATGATCCTATGCATAGGGGTTGGCACACGTTTTCGTCTTGATTCTCCGGTAGAAACTTTGGGGCACTCTTTGAGGTTCTATGTGTTGGTTGAATAGATGAATCTGAGATTGTGTGATGCATATCGTATAATCATACCCACAGATACTTGAGGTGACATTGGAGTATCTAGGTGACATTAGGGTTTTGGTTGATTTGTGTCTTAAGGTGTTATTCTAGTACGAACTCTAGGGCTGTTTGTGACACTTATAGGAATAACCCGACGGATTGATTGGAAAGAATAACTTTGAGGTGGTTTCGTACCCTACCATAATCTCTTCATTTGTTCTCCACTATTAGTGACTTTGGAGTGACTCTTTGTTGCATGTTGATGGATAGTTATATGATCCAATTATGTTATTATTGTTGAGAGAACTTGCACTAGTGAAAGTATGAACCCTAGGCCTTGTTTCAATGCATTGCAATACCGTTTGTGCTCACTTTTATCATTAGTTACCTTGCTGTTTTTATATCTTCAGATTACAAAAACCTATATCTATCATCCATATTGCACTTGTATCACCATCTCTTCGCCGAACTAGTGCACCTATACAATTTACCATTGTATTGGGTGTGTTGGGGACACAAGAGACTCTTTGTTATTTGGTTGCAGGGTTGGTTGAGAGAGACCATCTTCATCCTACGCCTCCCACGGGTTGATAAACCTTAGGTTATCCACTTGAGGGAAATTTGCTACTCTCCTACAAACCTCTGCACTTGGAGGCCCAACAATGTCTACAAGAAGAAGGTTGCGTAGTAGACATCAATCTCCCGAAGATTTTGACCACCGTACCACAGCAATATCTCATGTTTGTGTTTTGAGTTGTTTCTGCAGCAGATTTAGAGCAAGATGTCGTCCCAAGATTCGGAGGGGGAGAGCTTTGTAGCTGATTACACATCAACAACTCCATCATCACCACCCCTGAAGAAAGCGACATAAATACACGGGTATGGGCACTCCCCTTGGCAACGGCCAAGCTTGGGGGGTGCCCCGGTATCGTATCGCCATCACATCTTTATCTTTATCATTTTTCTTAGTTCGATCCTTTTGGTTATATCTTGATCTAGTAGATTAAAGTTTTAGTATGATCTAGCTTTGAGTTTTGTTTCGATCTCTATCTATGTAATCGAGTTCTTGAGTTATATATAATAAAGAGTAGTTTTGAGTTGAGGGCTTTGCTATTTTACTATGATCTTGAGGGAATTAAATAAAAGAAAGAAAAATAAATAAAAGGATCATATATTGATCTTATGGAGAGTAATGACTTCACATATAAAGAGTATGATGACTAAAAGTTGTTGGGAGTTGACAAACATAGTTTTGGTCATTGTTGCAATTAATAGGAAGTAATAAAGGAGAGGCTTCACATATAAATATACTATCTTGGACATTTTTTTGTAATTGTGAGCACTCATTAAAATATGACATGCTAAATAGTTGATGTTGGACAAGGAAGACAACATAATGGGTTATGTTTTCTTATATCCTAATAGAAGTTATATTGTTATGGATCCTCCAACATGTTGAGCTTGCCTTTCCCTCTCATGCTAGAAAAATTCTTTGCACCAAGTAGAGATACTACTTGTGCATCCAAACATCCCTTAAACTAGTTTTGCCATGAGAGTCCACCATACCCACCTATGGATTGAGTAAGATCCTTCAAGTAAGTTGTCATCGGTGCAAGCAATAAAAATTGCTCTCTAAATATGTATGATCTATTAGGGTGAAGAAAATAAGCTTTATACGAACTTGTGATATGGAAGAAATAAAAGCAACGGACTGCATAATAAAGTTCTTTATCACAAGCGGCAATATAAAGTGACGTTCTTTTGAATTAAGATTTTGTGCATCCAACCATAAAAGCGCATGACAACCTATGCTTCCCTCCGCGAAGGGCCTATCTTCTACTTTTATCTTCTACCCTTATACAAGAGTCATGGTGATCTTCACCTTTCCTTTTTACACTTTTTCCTTTGGCAAGCACTATGTGTTGGAGAGATCCGGATATATTATATATATATATATATATATATATATATCCACTCGAATGTAGGTTTCATAAAGTATTATTGTTGACATTACCCTTGAGGTGAAAGGTTGCGAGGCGAAACTATAAGCCCCTATCTTTCTCTGTGTCCGATTGAAACTTGGTACCCATAAGTATCGCGTGAGTGTTAGAAATTGTGAAAGATTAAATGATAGTTGAGTATGTGTACTTGCTGAAAAGCTCTTGAATTGACTCTTTCCGATGTTATGATAAATTGCAATTGCTTCATTGACTGAGTCATAGTTTGTTAGTTTTCATTGAAGTTTCTGCTTCATGCTTTACCTTGTGAATGAACTGTTACTTTAGCATAAGAAATTACATGGCATTATATGTTGCTGTTCATGATGCCCTCATGTCCGTATTTTATTTTATCGACACCACTATCTCTAAACATGTGGACATTTTTTTGATTTCGGCTTCCGCTTGAGGACAAGCGAGGTCTAAGCTTAGGGGAGTTGATACGTCCATTTTGCATCATGCTTTTATATTGATATTTATTGCATTATGGGCTGTCATTACACATTATATCACAATACTTATGCCTTTTCTCTCTTATTTTATAAGGTTTACATGAAGAGGGAGAATGCCGGCAGCTGGAATTCTGGACTGGAAAAGGAGAAAATATTAGAGACCTATTCTACACAACTCCAAAAGTCCTGAAAGTTCATGGAGACTATTTTTGGAATATATAAAAAATATTGGGCGAAGAAAGCACCAGAGGGGGGCCACCTTCCATCCACAAGGGTGGAGGGCGCGCCCTACCCCCCTGGGCGCGCCCCCGTCCTTCTGGGCCACCTGGCAGGCCCCCGACGCCCATCTTCTGCTATATGGTGTGTTTTGACCTGGAAAAATCAGAAGGAAGCTTTCGGGACGAACCGCCGCCGTCTCGAGGCGGAACCTGGGCAGAACCAATCTAGGGCTCTGGCGGAGCTGTTCTGCCGGGGAAACATCCATTCGGGAGGGGGAAATCGAAGCCATCGTCATGACCAACGATCCTCTCATCGAGAGGGGGTCAATCTCCATCAACATCTTCACCAGCACCATCTTCTCTCAAACCCTAGTTCATCTCTTGTATCCGATCTTTGTCTCAAAACCTCAGATTGGTACCTGTGGGTTGCTAGTAGTGTTGAATACTCCTTGCACTTGATGCTATTTGGTTTATTCAGTGGAAGATCATATGTTCAGATCCTTAATTATAATTAATACTCCTCTGATTATGAACATGAATATTCTTTGTGAGTAGTTAAGTTTGTTCCTGAGGACATTTGAGAAGTCTTGTTATAAGTAATCATGTGAATTTGGTATTCGTTCGATATTTTCATGAGATGTATGTTGTCTGTCCTCTAGTGGTGTTATGTGAACGTCGACTACATGACACTACACCATTATTTGGGCCTAGGGGAAGGCATTCAGAAGTAATAAGTAGATGATGGGTTGCTAGAGTGACAGAAGATTAAACCCTAGTTTATGTGTTGCTTCGTAAGGGGCTAATTTGGATCCATATGTTTCATGCTATGGTTAGAATTATCTTAATTCTTCTTTCGTAGTTGAGGATGCTTGCAAGAGGGGTTAATCATAAGTGGGAGGCTTGTCCAAGGAAGGGCAGCACCCAAGCACTCGTACACCCACATATCAAATTATCAAAGTAACGAACGTGAATCATGTGAGCATGATGAAAACTAACTTGACAACAATTCCCATGTGTCCTCAGGAGTGCTTTGCTTTATATAAGAGTTCGTCCAGGCTTGTCCTTTGCTAAAAAAAGGATTGGGCCACCTTGCTACACGTTGTTTACTTTTGTTACTTGTTACCCGTTACGAATTATCTTGTCACCCAACTATCTGTTATTGATAATTTCAGTGCTTGCAGAGAATACCTCACTGAAAACCGCTTGTCATTCCTTCTGCTCCTCGTTGGGTTCAACACTCTTACTTATCAAAAGGACTACGATAAATCCCCTATACTTGTGGGTCATCACAAGACCATAAGCTTGGGGATGCCCAAGGCACCCTAAGGTAATATTCAAGGAAGACCCAAGCAACTAAGCTTGGGGATGCCCCGGAAGGCAGCCCCTCTTTCGTCTCCAACATTATCGGTAACCTCACTTGGAGCTATATTTTCATTCATCACATGATATGTGTTTTGCTTGGAGCGTCATTTTATTTTGTTTGTATTTTCTTGCTGTTATTTAGAATAATGTTTTCTATCTTTTACTTCAATAAAAATGTCATGTATAGCCTTTGCCATGCTTATTTTGCAAGTCTATATGTTGGTGTTTGAAAACAGAAAGTTGCACGCTAGTGCGTGAATTCTTGAGAAAAGTTAGAAAAATACAAAATGTTGAAAAACTTGCACAATAATCTATAATAAATTTTCTCTAGTGTGAGAAGTTTTCACAATTTTTGGAGTTAGAGAAGTATGAATCTTCTTGCATTCTTTACAAACTGTCCTGTTTAGACAGATTGCTGTTATGTTTGCTTGTTTAATGATTCTATTTGAGGATAGGACTATTAAATATGCATTGGAATTTAGTAAGCAATGTTAAATAATAATTTTAGTAATTTGTCATAGTAGAGAATGATAAGGTTTTGCATTGATTTATACTAACTTATCTCACGAGTTGTTGTTGAGTTTTGTGTGGATTAAGTTTTTAAGATTTAGGGAAACCGTGTTATAAATGGAATTAAGGAGACACAAAAGCTCAAGCTTGGTGATGACCAAGGCATCCCAAGATAATATTTCAAGAATTCTCAAGCATCTAGACTTGTGGATGCCCAGGTAGGCATCCCACCTTTCTTCATCAACAATTATCGGTTAGCCTCGGTTGAGCCTAAGTTTTTGGTTCTTCACATGATGTGTGCTATTCTTGGAATGTCATTTTTTTATTGTTGTTTTCATAAAATACTTAGATCTGAAATTTTTAAATGGGGGAGAGTCCTCACATAGCTACCTATTTACTTAACTACTCTTGATCTTCACTTATATCTTTTTAGAGTAGTTTGTCATTTACTCTTGTGCTTCACTTATATCCTATATATGAGTAAATTTTTTAAAGAAATGAATATCATGAAGTTGAAATTATATGTTCATATCATGCCTAGTAGTATCTCCACGTTGGTTTTTGAAAGTGAGATCTATTGAAGCTTGACAATCACAACATTGGTCATACAAGCAATTCATGAATGATTAGTATAAGGAAGAGAACTTTCACATACAAATATATTATCTTGGACATCTTCTATGATTGTGAATACCCATTAATTATTTTCAAACTTGGGCAAATTAGTTGAAGTTGGACAAGGAATACAACGTAATGAGTTAGGGTTGTGTATGTTTGCATAGAAGTTAGATTGTTATGGATCCTCCAACATGTGGTGTTTGCTTAGGATCTTTTGCTAGCCAAAACTTCGTACTAAGTAGAGATACTACCTATGCATCTAAAAACCCTTAAACCCAGTTTCTTGCCATGAGTGTCCACCATATCTACCTATGGATTGAATAAGATCCTTCAAGTAAGTTTTCATCGGTGCATAAAGCAATAAAAATTGCTCCTAAATATGTTTGATCTTTTATTGTAAGGGAAAATAAGCGTTGTACAAACTTGTCATGGCAAAGTAATAAAAGTGACGGACTGCATAATAAAGGTTGCTATCATAAGGGGCAATATAACGTGACATTCCTTTGCGTTAAGATCTTGGGCATCCAAAAATAAAAAGCACATGACAACCTCTACTTCCCTCTACGAAGGGCCTCTCTTTTACTTTTCAGTGTTTACTTTCATGCAAGAGTCAATAGCATGCACTCTCATTTCAACCTCAATTATTCTATAGTTGGCAAGCATCATGTGGTGGGGAAAGATCTAGGCACATATGACCAGTCAAATATATCTGATCATGATTTATTATTGTTGACAATTATCTCTATGATAAATGAGTTGGGAGGCGAAACATTAAGTCCCTATCTTTCTCTGTGTTCGATGGATGCCATTTGTTCTAAAAATATGCTTTGAGTAATATCAATCATAGAAGACTATATGATGATTGAGTATGTGGAGCTCTTACTTAGACTTTGTTGAGAATAAGTTGAATAGCAATTGTTTGGTGACTAAGAACATAGGTTGTTAAGTTTCAAGAGAAGGCATTGTTTCAACCATAACATGTGAATTGATTACTACTTTATCATGATGAGTTTTATGAGAAAGAGTTGTTGTTATGATGCTAGGAAAAGTGATTGAAATTATCATTGATCAAACTTATGCACTATGCTAGCATTTACACTTCATAAATTATTTCTTTTATCATTTACCTACTCTACGACGAGCAGGAATAAGCTTGGGGATGCTGATACATCTCCAACGTATCTATAATTTATGAAGTATTCGTGCCATCTTTATAACAATTTTATATGGTTTGGGTGCAATTTTATATGATTTAAATGGATCTAACCCGGACTGACGTTGTTTTCATCAGAACTACCGTGGTGTTGTTTTTTGTGCAGAAATCAAAGTTCTCCAAATGTAGCAAAACTTTTTGATGATTTTTTTGGAACAAAAGAGAAATAATGGAGCAAAGAACCACCATAGGGGGCCCCCTACTTCCCACAAGACACCAGGGCGTTCCCTTGTGGGTGGTGGGCCCCTAGAAGCCCATCTTCGCGTGAAACCAACGCCAAAAAAATCCTACAAATACAGAAACCCGCAGAAATAACCCTAGATCAGAAGTTCCACTGTCGCAAGACTCTGTAGCCATGAAAAACCAATCTATACCCTGTTCCCGCACCCTGCCGGAGGGGGAAATCATCACCGGTGGCCATCTTCCTCATCTCGCCGGCCACCATCACGAGGAGGGAGTAGTCCACCCTCGGGGCTGAGGGTTTGTACCAGTAGCTATGTGTTTAATCTCTCTCTCTCTCTCGTTTTCTTGATTTGACACGATCTTGATGTATCGCGGGCTTTATTAATATAGTTGGATCATATGGTGTTTTCTCCTCTCTATCTTGTTGTGATGAATTGAGTTTTCCCTTTGAGATTTCACTTTTATCGGATTGAATACTTTATTGATTTGAGAACACTTCATGTATGTCTTGCTATGAATATGTGTGGTGACAATGGAGTATCGTATTGATTCACTTGATGTGTGTTTTGGCACTCAACTTGCAGGTTCCCAAGGTGACATTGGGGTAACCTATGCATAGGGGTTGATGCACATTCTCGTCTTTGTTTCTCCGGTAGAAATCTTGCGGCACTCATTGAGGTTCTTTGTGTTGGATTGAGTATTATCAATCTGAAATTGTTTGATGCATATCGTATAATCAGCTCACAAATACTCGCGGTGACATTGGAGTATCTAGGTGACATTATCACTACTAGAAAAAGGGCTATAGATGGGATTGACACTAATGGCGCACCAGACAAGCGGTGCGCCATTAGTATATACTAATGGCGCACCACCTTCTGATACGCCATTAGAGTTGAAACTACTAATGGCGCACCTGGCCCAGGGTGCGCCATTAGTATCAAATTTTTTTTTAACTAGTGCGCCTGTCCAAACATACTAATGGCGCATCCAGACACAGTGCGCCATTACTAGTTGTAACTAGTAATGGCGCACCTGGCCCAGGGTGCGCCATTAGTATCAATTTTTTTTTAACTAGTGCGCCTGTCCAAACATACTAATGGCGCATCCAGACACAGTGCGACATTACTAGTTGTAACTAGTAATGGCGCACCTGCCGGAAAGTGCGCCACTAATGTTGTTTTTTCTATTATATTTTTTATTCCCTTTTTTACAAAACTACTAATGGCGCACTTTTCCACCGTGCGCCATTACTAGTTTAAACTAGTAATGGCGCACTGTGGAACAGTGCGCCATTAGTATGTTTTTTGTTGTTGCAAAACTACTAATGGCGCACCACCAGAAGGTGCGCCATTAGTAACCTGGATTACTAATGGCGCATTTAGAGTTGGTGCGCCATTAGTAAGTGGGCAGCAACAAGATATTTTGGACAGCCTCTCCTACCCACACTCACTTTCTCCCCACTTCATTCTCTCCACCTCCTCCTTGTCTCGGGTGCCTCCTCTTTTTCACCTCATTTCCACCATAGATTCATTCAATTTAAGTGGTTAAATTACCTTGTTTTGATAGGTAAGTAAGGGGGGAAGCTATATTTATGTTGTTCTCCCTACAACAATGTGCACATGCACTTTTTATGGCCTAGCTAGATCTATGTATGTTCGTGGTGTTGCATATGTTTGTGGTGTTGCATATGTGTTTGTGTTTGGAGGTGTACCGGTATTTGAAATGCGATAGTTGCCAATATTTTGCCGGAATGTTGATTGATTTCCGTTTCGGCGAGAATTTTGGCATTAAGCATTCTTTTTGGTCCTATTTTTAGGGAAAGTCATGCCAAATTTTTTCTTGGTTCTAAAATATCGTTTTGCTCTACCCCGCACGCGACCATGGTCCGCATGATGACCGAAGGCATCGTGAATAGGTTTTTGAGGTCCGCGAAGGCCGAGATGCTTCAAAAGAACGAGACGGAGATAAGATGTCCGTGTCGAAGATGCAAGCTGAAGTGCCTTATTGCGGACCCGGAATCCGGGCAGGTGCGGGACCACCTGCTCTTGCGTGGTTTCATGGATGGCTATCGGTGGCAAGGTGATGAAGATGACTACGAAGTCGTCCATGGGGGCCGGGCAAGAAATGAGGAAGGGCAGCAAGACAACCACCGCGGCTCGGGCGGGCGAGAAGATGAAGAATCCCCAGGAGATGATCACGACGGTGATGCTGTACACAGTCATCATGTAGAAGATGCAGGACATGATGATGAGGAAGATGCCGGAGCAGACGACGGGCATGATCATGAAGATGATGATGCCGGCGGAGCAGACGACGCTGGACCATCGATGGGCTGGGTGCAGGACCCTCATATTCAAGAGCTGCTTCTCAAGCAGACGGATAACGCAAGAGCTGCCGCCCGTGAGAAAGCCAAGATGGATCAACTTGAGTTAGACGCGGTTACTCCATTGTATGAAGGATGCAGGCCCGAGGATACCCGCCTGAAAGTAACGCTCATGGCTCTGGAGATGAAGGTAAAACACAAAATGACCGACGCATGCTTCGATGAGAACATGTCATTCTGGCACGAACGTCTTCCCAAGGGGAACAAGTGCCCGACCAGTTTGGAGGAGGCGAAGAAAATGGTGTGTCCTCTGGATTCACCGCACGTGAAATACCATGTGTGCATGAACAATTGCATCATTTATCGAGACGAGCACACGGAGTCTACCATATGTCCGGTGTGCGGCGTCACTCGATACAAGAAGAGGAAGAAAGCTCCTCGAAAAGTGGTGCGGTACTTTCTGATCACTCCTCGTCTGCAGCGGTATTTTGTAACCTGTGCAAAAAACAGAAAATTAAAAAATAAAAAAAACCTAATATTCATACTAATGGCGCATCACATCATAGTGCGCCATTAGTATGCCAAAGGATACTAATGGCGCATCACTAAACAGTGCGCCATTAGTATGCCGAAGTTACTAATGGCGCATCCTGTTGTTGTGCGCCATTAGTATGCCAAAGCACCTGGGGATAGATGGCCCCCTGGGAGGCATACTAATGGCACACTGTTGTATATACTAATGGCGCATCTGGGGTGCGCCATTAGTATACCAGATACTAATGGCGCACCAGTGGTGCGCCATTAGTAAAATATACTAATGGCGTGGTACTAATGGTGCACCACTAATGCGCCATTAATGGCCAAATTAGGTGCGCCATTAGTAGGCCTTTTCCTAGTAGTGTATAGTTGGTTCATGTGTATCATATGGTGTTATTTTAGTATGAACTCTTGGATAGATCGATCAAAAAGGGTAACTTGGTGTTATTTTAGTACGAAATCTTGGATAGATCGATTGGAAAGGATAACTTTGAGGTGGTTTCATACCCTACAAACAATTTCTTCTTATGTTCTTCGCTAGATAAGAACTTTGGAGTGATTCTTCATCGCATGTTGTGGGATGGTTATATGATCCAATTATATTAGCTCTGTTGAGAGATTGCACTAGCGAAAGTACGGACCCTAGGCCTCATTTTCAACCATTGCAATACCGTTTGTGCTCACTTTTGTTACTCGTTACCTTGCTTTTTTATTGTTCCTATTACAAAAATCAATATCTACTATCCATATTACACTTGTATCACCATCTCTTCACCAAACTAGTGCACACTACTGCAGGATGGTCCAAACGCGACACTACGATCAGAGACCCTTCGACGAAATTGTGTGCGGTGCCATAATCGCAAACGGTGGTGTAAAAAACCGTCAAAAAAAAAGGTGCAAAACGTTTGCGATGACAGATGCATCAAACATGGTTCAGAATTTAGTTGCGTGTGCGATGCAGGGCATACGGTTCAGCTCAATGAACTGTTTGTGATGAGGAGGCACAAAATAAACGGGCAGCCAGATGAAGGCGTGTGCGATATACAGCATACGGTTCACTGGGATGAACTGTGTGTGATTAGGCAACACAATAGAAACGGTTCAACTGAACAAGATGTGTGTGATACTGTAGCGACCCGACCTCAGACGGTCAAGCCTCTGTGTTTCTCTGCCATCCCTGGATCAGTATGCTGGCACACACAGTACATCAATGTATATATCAAAGTGCAATCACATGTATAAATAACATAAAACTGATATATACCTCATAAGTCACAGCGGAAACAAATAGTCGGGTGTGGAGTCCCATCAACGCCATCGGCAGGTTGAGTGTAGACCGTAACCCTGTACCGTACTCTTACTCGTTGGAAGAAAGTATCTGCAACATGATACGTTGCAGCCGTGTAGGTCAGTACATTGAACGTACCGGCAAGATCACAACATGAGAAAACACATGATAAAACTATACTATATGCAATATGGCTTTGTGGCTCTGTGTCTGAGTTTTGCTTTGCATAAAAGCTGGTTTTATTTTCCCTACATCAAAGAAATTCAGGAGTCTATACTACGGAGTTTCCTATCATGACATGGTTCGCCAACCGATGTCTCATGGCCCAAATCATCATAAGTTGCCCACAATTATGCTATCAGTCCGGTGTTGAGAGTTCCGAGATAGATCGAAGTCCAGAGGCTCAAATTGTCCATAACCGGGGACACGGCTAATCGATTAGGTTTAAACCCTCTGCAGAGGTTTGTACACTTTACCCGCAAGATTCGATCCCTCTTTTTACGTTCTCGCACATCAGGGTGTTTGAGAACAAGATGACCGAAACATGGTCTTCCAAAGAGTTCCTCTGACCACTGTCCGGTGCTCATCCAATCCTACCGTAGTTCTACATCTGCTAGCACCGTCCCAGCCAGAGTCACAACTAAGGTCAACCAAGCCAGAGCCCATAGTGACTTGCGGTTGCACAGGTAAGCTTCCGGGCATGAAGTATTCTTCCGTCTCTTTAAGTCTGGGTGAAGCTTTCCGCAAGATGTCATGGCGCTTCTCCATGCATCCCGACCATCCACTGGTTTCTCCAGGGTGCCCGTCAACCGTCCTTCACCCAGTAGTGTGTATTGAATTCTTGTCTCGAGTCTTGAAGTCTTGAGGCCTTGAAGATGCAGTCCTCGCATATGCCATCATGGAGTTTTCGTCATTGACGTAGAGTCCTCCTTCTTCACACCACTCTCGTGCACTCATACCAAACCCCGTCTACTATAGCGTAGCATTAAAATAAATAACGTCCCGGGCTTGGTAACAGGGTGATGAGTTCCTACCTCATGCATACTACTCAACTACAAGAATTCAATATCACTACTGGAGGGTTGTTGCAAAGATGCCACTAAATGCAGTAAAAACATAGGTATGAAAGCATGGTCAAAGTGAACTTGCCTGGTATTACTTGACGAAGATAACAAAGCTCTCAGAATAATGACTTGGTAGAACTATTCGTCACTCCGTTAAAAATCTATATAGTCAAACATAGCATTCATATAAGCAAACATACTAGCAAGCAATTCTAAACCTCATAATAAAACCAACAAATAAAATGCAAATCAACAAGGGACGCCAAATAAAAACAAAGGAAAACTACACAACAAAACTACTAAGGAAAACTCTAAGACATAACACAAAACAATTTTGTCCTAAGTAAAAACTTAACAACAATTAAAACACTAAACTAATAAATTAACAGAAAATACAAAGTAAAACAACTAATTTAACAGAAGGTATTTTTCATAAAATTTTAACAAGTTTTCCTACAAAACTAAGTAAAATAAATTTTTAAAACAAAAACAAAATTTTCTTTTGTTGACTAACAGAAACTAAACTAAATTTTTCAAGAGTGACAAAAAGAAATAATTTAAAACTAATAAAAGCAATAAAGAAAAGACTTAAAACAAAACTATAACTAAAACAGTACTGTTTTGCTAAACAACTAATTTAAAATAAACTAAAAATAAATAACTATATGCCACTGGATAAACAAAGCAATAACAAGGCAGTAGCAAAAAGAATCAATCAAAAATATTTTATAAAACTCAAGTTATGGCCAAATTACTAATTTGAACAAATTTCATCAAATTCAATTTTAAACTACTCAAATTTGAAATCCAATTGCAGAAACAGAAACTTTAACAAATTTGTGACACAATGCAAAAAGAACCACTCAATTTGGATATGTATACTACTAGATATGAATTTTCTAAGATCGCTACTTTTCTGAAAAAAAGAATTACGGGATTTCTTTGATCTCACCGGAGTAGTCGCCGGAGTTGGGGAAGAAGATCGAATCGGAGGTTGTAGGGGCTCCTAGAGGAAGGAGAGCACGGGACGGTGCAGAGGAGATCTCAGCGAACTCAGGGGAGGCCGAGGAAGTACCAACCCCGCCTCGGGCGGCCACGGAGAAGCCGCCGGAGTTTATGAACTCCGATGAGTAATTATGGGGGATAGGGAGGGGGATAAGCTCCCATAGGAGAGGGCTTTGTGCGAGGGGAAAGAGGGAAACACAAGGGAGGTATTTATAGGGCGAGGGGGTGGCCATCTGCGTGCAGCCATGGCGAGCAAAAAAAAGGCAAGTTCGGATCTCCGGCGAGAAAATCCGGGGCATTAATGGCCTTTTACTTGGAGAAGGAGGTGTAGGGGAAGGAGGTGGATCCATTCAGAGCATTCTTGGAAAAGGGGAAGGAGGGAAGGGGATGGAGCGAGGGGTGGGGTGCGTGTGTGCGTTCTGCCTCTGAAGGTTCGTAGGAGGAAGATGACCCTGTTGGGTCGTGGAGTGGAGGAGGCTGGGCCTGGTGCGGCTGGGCTTCGCCATTTTTTTTATAAACATAGACAAGGAAAACTGAAATAAAGAGCAAATAAGAAAATATTATATAGGAAAAGAAATCCTAAAACTTTTATATAGGAAAATAAAGAGCAAATATTATAATATATCAAACTTTTCAGAAAAAGAAATCCTAAAACATTAACATATTTTCCAGTCCAAATAAAATCAACAAATATTTAAATAAAGCAAACAGAGCTACTGTTGCAATAAAACTCAATAAAAATCATTCTTTAAAATACCAAAATGATTTCAAAATCATTTTATCCTAATTTTCCATTGAAGGGAATCATTTTACCCTTATTTCCATTTATTTATCTTTAGGAGAAAAATAATTTGAATAAAATCCAAATAATTCCAAATTTGAAAGGGAGTTTCAAAATACTTTCAAATGACTTTCAATTTGATTCTTTTTGACTTCCAGCTCATATTTCATATAATTGAAGAAGTCATTTTATCTTCTCTCATGAAAATCATTGAGTTGCATAAAGTTTTTTAGAATTTGAAATATTTCCAAATGGAATTCAAATCTTTTCAAAAACCCATTGGATTTCAAATGGAAGAAGTCATGTCATCTTCACTCTGGGGTTTTGTGTTGAAATGAATTTGAATTCATTGAGATAAAATGCAAGGATGAAAGTTTGGGAAAGTCATTTCGTTCCCTCTCATCCAACTTCAAAAGTTTCAAATTTCACTGACTTTCAGTCAATCAATCAAACAAACAATCATAATAATTTATTTAATATAACATTCCAAAATTTAGAATTTTGGGATGTTACAAACCTACCACACTTAAAATGAATCTCGTCCTCGAGATTCGAAGAGGCTAGCAAGAAAGGTTAGGGTTTTGGGGGTCCTCTAGCAAATCCATCAATCAGAATGGTCTAGTGTGCTACCACACTTAAAAACAGGGCTATGGTTCCAAGAGATCTTATGTACTCCATCCTTAGTGTGGACACTATCGGTCTTCTCACATCTTCGGAGTAACTCCTACACTGGGGCTCTTCCAGTAGGGCATAACCTTTTCCTCAAACTCGTGTCCTTTCATCCTGGTGAGGTTCTTCCGAGACTGGGTCTTCATATCTGACAGGTCTGTCACCAATTCTAATTAATTAGCGAAATCTCATGGTGGTCAACAATTAATGGTTTCTCCTGCAAAAAAGGGTTTGGGTTGAATCTCACCGTATATCCTACGATTGGCAACGGTTGCCTGTTATAGGGATCCATCGTTCTAGCATTCTATGGTTTAAACAAGGTTTGATATCGTCGTCTCTCTACTATGGGTAAGTCACTCGGATTTACCATTCCAAATAGCAAGAGCGAATGACCAGAGTAAGTCGGTATGGTGATCAATCCATTCCTCACCCAAATCATTACTCTGTATAAGGTTTAGCGAATCTCGCATTTCTAACACTCGGGAATTCTCACAAGCATTGCAGAATTTCTCTTGTCGACGAACTTAGTTCGGATAATTCCATAGATTCTGCAAGCTGAATGAAACATCTATCGTTACTTCACAACTCTCGGGGTTTCGTAGCCTCCTAAGGAACATCTGCTCATCAAATCACATCTTCTTCCAAAATTTCTTCTTGCAAGGAGTACTTGATCTTTATTAATTCCTGGGCCTATGGGTTGTGGGCTCACTTCAATACTTGCATAGCTTTAACTCATCCTATTGGGTTATATGGTTCCATATTCCAACATTAAACCTCCTTAAATTCCAATATTGCTTCATTCATTCATATTCTTGGGGTAACCAACATATCGAAACAAAACTCATACCTATTTTGTCCAAACTTCACTCCCTGAAATATCATTATCCTTTCCATGGGTCAAGTGTTCTTCACAGGGTACTACTACCCTTAAGTGAAATTCACAAATCCATCCATAGACCATATTTCTCATATCCTCGAAACTGGTCCAAAATCTTTGTTCATAGAGTAAAAACTCACATAATACAACATATGAAATCATAACACATTAACTTTATTGATTTCAAGAATTCATTACAATCTCTGAGCACCCATTACATAACTCAACTCATCGAACTTATGAAAGTAGGATTGCTTTCTACCACTCTTATTATCCATATCAAAATCTCAACTACTCAGCTCCAGCTTTCTTCTGATTTGAACATTCCCTAGCAAAATGTCCTGCTTCCTTGCAGCGAAAACAAATGACTTCCGACATGTCTCGGGGCTTCTTTGTGATTATGTAGGATCCTTGGATTCTTGGCTTCTTTTCTCAACATTGACTAGCGTAATGACCTAAATCCTTGCACCTGTAACAAGTGATATGACTCAGGTCCTTCTTTGTAGAAGTTGGGTTGTTCTGGGGTTGCCTTCGTTTTCTCTTCCTGGATTTCTCTGTAATGATCAGAGCTTCTATTTCCTGAGGGTCAAACTTCACTTCTGCTATCGGGATGTCTCCCAGATACTCTTGGCTTTGCTTCGTGCAATACAGTGAAAAATGTCCTTCTTTCCCACATGAATAGCAGGCATTGGAGTAAAATCTGTTTAGGCCTTCTCCATTAGGGTCGTCAACATCTTCCTTCATCACAAGTTCTTTCAAACTTTCCCTGTGGGCTTCTTTCATTGCTTTCTTCTGCTACTTGGTAATTTCTTGTACCTTGAGGTAAATATGACACTGACCAGGGTAGTGTGTAGTTCCTTCACACAGGAAACAAGTAACTTGCCCCGTCGGGCACTCTTCGGTTGGGTGATTATCCTCACAATGAGGGCATCCATCCTTGTGTTCCTCCTGGGTGTGTCCTATTTCTCCGCAAATCTTGCAAGCATTCTTCGGGTTATCATCGTTCTTCCGAATGAGACGGGATCTTAACAGAGTCTTCTTGAATTCCTCCCAAGTTCTTGCTCCGTTACATCCCTGTATGGCATGATGCATTTTCCACCAGGTTGCAGCACTTTCTATAAAGTACCGAAGAGCATATTGAACCTCATACTTCCTTGCAATCAAATTTTTCCTGAAGTGATCCTCCATGTTTTGAATCCATAGCTTTGCCTCCAACTGAATCATTGGTCCAGAGAATACCGGTCCATCTTCCTTCCTCATCTATTGGGTCCAAGGGATTTGGGGTGAGATAAGAGAGATAGAGATAAATACACACAACACAAACAATAATTTTGAGAATGGATTTTATTTGTGGTTGTCAAGAAACATCACACAACTGACAGTTCACAAATCGTTGCATCTAACGTAAGTATATAACAGGGATTTGGTCTTCTAAAGGTCAAATAATTCTTCAGATTCTCCAAATTCTTCAAGTCTTCGCTGTCTTCAACTGTTATAGCTTCTTTCTTCAAAATGTATCGTGAAATCTTCTTTACTCTGAAGAGGTCATCGGTTGTCCGATATCTTATCCTTCTTGGAGCGACTTCAGTTGATCCTCCGTGTGGTCAAAAGGGAAAGGGTATATTCTAACTATTTGAGGTAAGAGAGATATTTGATAAAATCATGAAAATATTAGAAATAAGGGTATTTTTGAAAATAAAGTTTTAGAGATTTCCTATCCTAGGGGCTTTCCGATTTCTAAGGTCACGTCCTACAGTCAACATGTGCTCTGATAACATATCTGTAGCGACCCGACCTCAGACGGTAAAGCCTCTGTATTTCTGTGCCATCCCTGCATCAGTATGCTGGCACACACAGTACATCAATGTATATATCAAAGTGCAATCACATGTATAAATAACTAAAACTGATATATACCTCATAAGTCACAGCGGAAAGAAATAGTCGGGTGTGGAGTCCCATCAACGCCATCAGCAGGTTGAGTGTAGACCGTAACCCTGTACCGTACTCTTACTCGTTGGAAGAAAGTATCTGCAACATGATACGTTGCAGCCATGTAGGTCAGTACATTGAATGTACCGGCAAGATCACAACATGAGAAAACACATGATAAAACTATACTATATGCAATATGGCTTTGTGGCTCTGTGTCTGAGTTTTGCTTTGCATAAAAGCTGGTTTTATTTTCCCTACATCAAAGAAATTCAGGAGTCTATACTACGGAGTTTCCTATCATGACATGGTTCCGCCAACCGATGTCTCATGGCCCAAATCATCATAAGTTGCCCACAATTATGTTAACAGTCCGGTGTTGAGAGTTCCGAGATAGATCCAAGTCCAGAGGCTCAAATTGTCCGTAACCGGGGACACGGCTAATCGATTAGGTTTAAACCCTCTGCAGAGGTTTGTACACTTTACCCGCAAGATTCGATCCCTCTTTTTACGTTCTCGCACTTCAGGGTGTTTGAGAACAAGATGACCGAAACATGGTCTTCCAAAGAGTTCCTCTGACCACTGTCCGGTGCTCATCCAATCCTACCGTAGTTCTACATCTGCTAGCACCGTCCCAGCCAGAGTCACAACTAAGGTCAACCAAGCCAGAGCCCATGGTGACTTGCGGTTGCACAGGTAAGCTTCCGGGCATGAAGTATTCTTCCGTCTCTTTGAGTCTGGGTGAAGCTTTCCGCAAGATGTCATGGCGCTTCTCCATGCATCCCGGCCATCCACTGGTTTCTCCAGGGTGCCCGTCAACCGTCCTTCACCCAGTAGTGTGTATTGAATTCTTGTCTCGAGTCTTGAAGTCTTGAGGCCTTGAAGATGCAGTCCTCGCATATGCCATCATGGAGTTGTCGTCATTGACGTAGAGTCCTCCTTATTCACACCACTCTCGTGCACTCATACCAAACCCCATCTACTATAGCGTAGCATTAAAATAAATAACGTCCCGGGCTTGGTAACAGGGTGATGGGTTCCTACCTCATGCATACTACTCAACTACAAGAATTCAATATCACTACTGGAGGGTTGTTGCAAAGATGCCACTAAATGCAGTAAAAACATAGGTATGAAAGCATGGTCAAAGTGAACTTGCCTGGTATTACTTGATGAAGATAACAAAGCTCTCAGAATAATGACTTGGTAGAACTATTCGTCACTCCGTTAAAAATCTATATAGTCAAACATAGCATTCATATAAGCAAACATACTAGCAAGCAATTCTAGCACTCATAATAAAACCAACAAATAAAATGCAAATCAACAAGGGACGCCAAATAAAAACAAAGGAAAACTACACAACAAATCTACTAAAGAAAACTCTAAGACATAACACAAAACAGTTTTGTCCTAAGTAAAAACTTAACAACAATTAAAACACTAAACTAATAAATTAATAGAAAATACAAAGTAAAACAACTAATTTAACAGAAGGTATTTTTCATAAAATTTTATTTGCAAAAAGAAACAAATAAAAAGCTTTTATGAAACACTAACTATGACCTAAACAAGTTTTCCTACAAAACTAAGTAAAATAAATTTTTAAAACAAAAACAAAATTTTCTTTTGTTGACTAACAGAAACTAAACTAAAATTTTCAAGAGTGACAAAAAGAAATAATTTAAAACTAATAAAAGCAAAAAAGAAAAGACTTAAAACAAAACTATAACTAAAACAGTACTGTTTTGCTAAACACCTAATTTCTAATAAACTAAAAATAAATAACTATATGCCACTCGAACAAGGCAGTAGCAAAAAGAATCAATCAAAAATATTTTATAAAACTCAAGTTATGGCCAAATTACTAATTTGAACAAATTTCATCAAATTCAATTTTAAACTACTCAAATTTGAAATCCAATTGCAAAAACAGAAACTTTAACAAATTTGTGACACAATGCAAAAAGAACCACTCAATTTGGATATGTATACTACTAGATATGAATTTTCTAAGAACGCTACTTTTCTGAAAAAAAGAATTACGGGATTTCTTTGATCTCACCGGAGTAGTCGCCGGAGTTGGGGAAGAAGATCGAATCCGTGGTTGTATTGGCTCCTAGAGGAAGGAGAGCACGGGACGGTGCAGAGGAGATCTCAGCGAACTCAGGGGAGGCCGAGGAAGTACCAACCCCGCCTCGGGCGGCCACGGAGAAGCCGCCGGAGTTTATGAACTCCGATGAGTAATTATGGGGGATAGGGAGGGGGATAAGCTCCCATAGGAGAGGGCTTTGTGCGAGGGGAAAGAGGGAAACACGAGGGAGGTATTTATAGGGCGAGGGGGTGGCCATCTGCGTGCAGCCATGGCGAGCAAAAGAAAAGGCAAGTTCGGATCTCCGGCGAGAAAATCCGGGGCATTAATGGCCTTTTACTTGGAGAAGGAGGTGTAGGGGAAGGAGGTGGATCCATTCAGAGGATTCTTAGAAAAGGGGAAGGAGGGAAGGGGATGGAGCGCGGGGTGGGGTGCGTGTGTGCGTTCTGCTTCTGAAGGTTCGTAGGAGGAAGATGACCCTGTTGGGTCGTGGAGTGGAGGAGGCTGGGCCTGGTGCGGCTGGGCTTCGCCATTTTTTTTATAAACATAGACAAGGAAAACTGAAATAAAGAGCAAATATGAAAATATTATATAGGAATATAATATATCAAACTTTTCAGAAAAAGAAATCGTAAAACATTAACATATTTTCCAGTCCAAATAAAATCAACAAATATTTAAATAAAGCAAACAGAGCTACTGTTGCAATAGAACTCAATAAAAAAACATTTTTTAAAATACCAAAATGATTTCAAAATCATTTTATCCTAATTTTCCACTGAAGGGAATCATTTTACCCTTATTTCCATTTATTTATCTTTAGGAGAAAAATAATTTGAATAAAATCCAAATAATTCCAAATTTGAAAGGGAGTTTCAAAATACTTTCAAATGACTTTCAATTTGATTCTTTTTGACTTCCAACTCATATTTCATACAATTGAAGAAGTCATTTTATCTTCTCTCATGAAAATCATTGAGTTGCATAAAGTTTTTTAGAATTTGAAATATTTCCAAATAGAATTCAAATCTTTTGAAAGACCCTTTGGATTTCAAATGGAAGAAGTCATGTCATCTTCACTCTGGGGTTTTGTGTTGAAATGAATTTGAATTCATTGAGATAAAATGCAAGGATGAAAGTTTGGGAAAGTCATTTCATTCCCTCTCATCCAACTTCAAAAGTTTCAAATTTCACTCACTTTCAGTCAATCAATCAAACAAACAATCATAATAATTTATTTAATATAACATTCCAAAATTTAGAATTTTGCGATGTTACAGATACGCGGCAAACAGGTCCGTAATCTGAAATGTGTGCGAAGACCAATAATAACACAGACGATTGCTGCTAATAAGCCGTGTGAATTGCTCTGTCTACAGTAGAATAACATGTATATATATAAAACTGAAATAAACATCCAATTACATAAGTGACTATACAGATCATTCGCACACACCTCAATAAACAATTGCATGCATTCTAAAGTAGGAGAAATGATCGTCTAGTCATCTACTTCTTGTGACGCTCCCGCCACTGCTATGTGGCTCGATCCGTCATCTGGGTCAGGAAGAAGACAGTTCCTCATGTCAACAATCCGCCTGTACATCTCGTAGCTTGTCTACGCGTCCATGGTCACGTACTTGACATGTTGTTCATCCAGTCTCTTATGCCACACACACTGTGCCAGGCGTTCTTGTCCTTATTGCTCTCTTGCGTCATCTTCACGTAGTAGGGGTCGATGATGGCTGAGGCGAGGTCAACCAGGGAGTTCAGTTTGCTTTTGTCGGTGCCCGAGACCTTGTAGTGGTGCTGGATGTTGACAAGATTCGGGCATTTCAAGTCCGAAACCTTGAGCGCTTTTAGATCGTTGGTGGTGTCCACCGTAGCGAAACTGTAGTCGGAGCTCTTGATAAACCTGGAGAAACACTCGCAAGGCCTTTTGGCAAGGTGGAAGTGGTAGACGAGGACGTCATGTCGCACGCACAACTGGGCGACGACAACCTTCTGATCGTGCCCGGCACGACCGATGGTGTACTCGAGGTCGAAGCCGACCACTCGGTACTTGTCCTCGGCAAGGAACTCCTCCATAGTTTGGATGGAGCTCTCCACTGAGATCGGATCATTCGTGTACACCACTGAGAGGGCCTT
This sequence comes from Triticum aestivum, assembly GCF_018294505.1. Lineage (NCBI taxonomy): Eukaryota > Viridiplantae > Streptophyta > Magnoliopsida > Poales > Poaceae > Triticum > Triticum aestivum. Next base: position 119,774,275 of record NC_057802.1, on the reverse strand, counting down.
CCCCCTCACGTGGGTGTCCACTACGTGATGCATGGTGAACTGCCCACCGTTGTCGGCGGCGGCCGCTGGGAGCGCCATTGGAGCCACAGGGAGAACCATTGGAACCGCTGGATGTCCTCTATGTATGTGTCCTCATGGGTGTGCTTATTGTGACGTGTGAGACGAGAGATGAAGGTAAATGGCCGCAGGAATAAAAGGGGGCCGGGCGGCGTGGATTCTCGGCGCGTCCGCATGGCAGTTTTTGCAGCGGGTAACTGCATCGTCGCGCCGCGCCCGGCGCAACCGCTTGCACATGAACATGCGTGATCATGCGCCGGCCCAAAACACTGGCAGCTCGCATGGAGGAATGAGGGCAGAGCACCCGGAGGGACGCGAGAGCAGAGCACGCACGTAGGGACGCGAGCAGAGCACGCCGCGGCCGCCTGAACCGCAAGCAACCACACGCATGGAGCAGTTGAACACACAACAAATGGTCGCCTACAAGCCGGCCGACAGTTGCGTCGCTGCATAAAGAGCGGCCGTGTGGTACCACCTCTGTCTAGTCTATAGTCTCCTTTATATTCCATGCCATACTTTGCCCTCAAATTTAACCAACAAAATGTTAATGCATGTTTTAAAAATTATATAATTGGAAACTATGTTCAAATACAAATCCAACTATATAATCTTTGGTGACATGCATTCGTATTTTATTAGTTAAATCATACTTATAAACCAGGACGGTGGTATAGTAGGTAATTAAATCGCAAACATTTTTTATTAACCGTATGTGTACGTGGCCTTTCGTCCTCCTCTCGCACGTCTTGTCACCCAGCTGCTGCAGACGGCTTACAGCGCAAGCTTGCGCAGCGCGCGGGGGCGTTCTTTTTGCCAAACGGTGGCGCCAATGAATCATCGGTGAGCCAGTTCCCGCGCAACCTCGCAGGTTCCCGTGCAAGCTTCCCGCCCTACTCGGTGAAATCCCCCAAAATCCCAATGCTTACCGGCCTGCTATAAAAACCCTCACAGCCGGCGAGTCATGCGTCGCATTTTCCCCTCCATCCCTGTAGCTTATCTCGTCTGCTTCTCCCACATTCGCCAATGGCACCGGTCCGTCATCGTCGCTCAGACACTCCGCCGTCATCAGAGGACAGCTCCAGCTGGGAGGCTACACCGCGGTGGCGTGCAGTCCCCGGCATAGTGTAGTGCGCGTGGCGTCCCTGTTGGGTGTGCGCGGAACACCCACCACACACTCCGCCGCCGGTGCCCGTCGGCAGCTATTGCCAGCCGCCGTTGCCGCCACACCACCGTCGAAAGCCAGGGCCATCGCCCGCTCCGCCGCCCCAGCCCGAAGGCGGGAGATGGTCGTCGTGGCTGCCACCCCACTGCCGGCCACTGTGGCCATCACCCGCTCCGCCACCGTGGCCCGAAGGCGGGAGGTGGTCACTACAAAAAATACACTTCCGTCATGATACGTGTTTGTCACAGTAGGTCACGTTTTCTGTCATGCATGTACATCCATGAAAAATTTATGACAGAATCAAGATAGTCATGCATGTACACCACCGTAGAAGTGTTCCATGACATTACCAAAATTATCATCACCGAAGTGTCCACTTCCATGATGATAAATCGCGCGTCACAGAAATGCTTTCGTCAAGGGTGACCGACACGTGGCATCCACCGTAACGGAACGCCGTTCAGCTATCGGGTCCAGTTTTAGATCCGATAACCCGTTAACAGCCCCGACCAATGGGGATTTTCCACGTGTAAAATCATCATTGGCTGGAGGAAACACGTGTCGGCTCACCGTTGGGACAGATGTCATCCACTCATTGGACCCAAAGCGCCTATGATACATCGACACATGGCACTGCCCAACAGAGGCCCATTCCTGTGAAAAGGCTGGCCCATTTGACTTGGTCAAAAGGTGGCAGGCCGGCCCACGGCAAGCCTTTGAATGGTCTGTTCGCATATATCCCATTTACAGCCCACTAAGCCAGGGCCCGTTTATGGCCTATCCGAATTAGGCCCAGTAGCGTCATCTGGGCCGTCTAGTATAATTCCAGCCCGTTTTAACTTCCGGCCCATGTATGGCCATGACGTCTTTCGGCCCATGTGAGGCCCTTATTACTCTCGGCCCATTAACGGCCCGTGGTAAAACTGGCCCGTAATGAACAATGTATCACTTTATACCCATTAACGGCACGTGGTGAAACTGGGTCGTAATGAACAGTGTATCACTTTATACCCATACGACCCATTATTCCGTTGGGCCGTTTCCAGCCCATGTTATCTTTCGGCCTTCTCGGGGCCCATTTATTCTTGGGCTCATTTCCACATTCGTTTACTTACGGCCCGTTACTGTCATTTTCTGCTTGTGGGCCAAATTCAGCAAGTGGTTATGCTACCTCTTGAGCACTGCGTTGGTTTTCCCTTGAAGAGGAAAGGGTGATGCAGCAAAGTAGCATAAGTATTTCCCTCAGTTTTTGAGTACCAAGGTATCAATCCAGTAGGAGACCACGCACGAGTCCCACGCACCTACAGAAACAAATAAGAACCTCACAACCAACGCGAAAAAGGGGTTATCAATCCCTTCACGGTCACTTACGAGAGTGAGATCTGATAGATATGATAAGATAATATTTTTGGTATTTTTATGATAAAGATGCAAAGTAAAATAAAAGGCAATAGAAATAACTAAGTGTTGGAAGATTAATATGATGGAAAATAGACCCGGGGGCCATAGGTTTCACTAGTGGCTTCTCTCAAGAGCATAAGTATTACGGTGGGTGAACGAATTACTATCGAGCAATTGATAGAATTGAGCATAGTTATGAGAATATCTAGGTATGATCATGTATATAGGCATCACGTCCGCGACAAGTAGACCAAAACGATTCTGCATCTACTACTATTACTCCACACATCGACCGCTATCCAGCATGCATCTAGAGTATTAAGTTCAAAAGAACAGAGTAATGCTTTAAGTAAGATGACATGATGTAGAGGGATAAACTCATGCAATATGATATAAACCCCATCTTTTTATCCTTGATGGCAACAATACAATACGTGCCTTGCTGCCCCTGCTGTCACTGGGAAAGGACACCGCAAGATTGAACCCAAAGCTAAGCACTTCTCCTATTGCAAGAAAGATCAATCTAGTAGGCCAAACCAAACTGATAATTCGAAGAGACTTGCAAAGATAACCAATCATACATAAAAGAATTCAGTGAAGATTCAAATATTGTTCATAGATAATCTTGATCATAAACCCACAATTCATCGGATCTCGACAAACACACCGCAAAAGAAGATTACATCGAATAGATCTCCAAGAGAATCGAGGAGAACTTTGTATTGAGATCCAAAGAGAGAGAAGAAGCCATCTAGCTAATAACTATGGACCCGAAGGTCTGAGGTAAACTACTCACACATCATCGGAGAGGCTATGGTGTTGATGTAGAAGCCCTCCATGATCAATGCCCCCTCTGGCAGGACGCCGGAAAAGGCCCCAATATGGGATCTCATGGGTACAGAAGGTTGCGGCGGTGGAATTAGGTTTTCGTGGATGCCCCTGATGGTTTGGGGGTACGGAGATATATATAGGAGGAAGAAGTACGTCGGTGGAGCAACATGGGCCAACGAGGGTGGAGGGCGCGCCTAGGGGGGTAGGCGCGCCCCCTGCCTCGTGCTCTCCCCGTTGATTGCTTTACGTAGACTCGAAGTCCTCTGGATCACATTTGTTTCGAAAATCACGTTCCCGAAGGTTTCATTCCGTTTGGACTCTGTTTGATATCCTTTTCCTTCGAAACACTAAAATAGGAAAAAAAACAGCAATTTGGGCTGGGCCTACGGTTAATAGGTTAGTCCCAAAAATAATATAAAAGTGTATAATAAAGCCCAATAAACATCCAAAACAGAATATAATATAGCATGGAACAATCAAAAATTATAGATACGTTGGAGACGTATCAAGCATCCCCAAGCTTAATTCCTGCTCGTCCTCGAGTAGGTAAATGATAAAAACAGAATTTTTTATTTGGAATGCTACTTGGCATAGTTTTCAATGTAACCCTCTTAATTGTGGTATGAATATTCAGATCCGAAAGATTCAAGATAAGAGCTTAATATTGACATAAAAGTAAAAATACTTCAAGCATACTATCTAAGCAATTATGTCTTCTCAAAATAACATGGCCAAAGAAAGTTCATCCCTACAAAATCATATAGTTTGGTCATGCTCCATTTGCGTCACACAAGAATGCTCTCATCATGCACAACCCCGATGACAAGCCAAGCAATTGTTTCATACTTTAGTAATCTCAAACTTTTTCAACTTTCACGCAATACATGAGCGTGAGCCATGGATATAGCACTATGGGTGGAATAGAATAAATGATGGGGGTTATGTGGTGAAGACAAAAAAGGAGAAAGTCTCACATCAACGCGGCTAATCAACGGGCCATGGAGATGCCCATCAATTGATGTTAATGTCAGGAGTAGGGATTGCCATGCAACGGATGCACTAGAGCTATAAATATCTGAAAGCTCAACAAAAGAAACTAGTGGGTGTGCATCCAACTTGCTTGCTCACAAAGACCTAGGGCATTTGAGGAAGCCCATTGTTGGAATATACAAGCCAAGTTCTATAACAAAAAATTCCCACTAGTATATGAAAATGACAAAACAAGAGACTATCTATCATAAAGATCATGGTGCTACTTTGAAGCACAAGTATGAAAAAGGATAGTAGCATTGCCCCTTTTTTTCTTTTTTTTTTGGGCCTTTTTTTTCTTTTGGCCTTTCTCTTTTTTCTTTTTCTTTTTTTGGGGGACAATTCTCTATGAATGATGATCATCACACTTCTATTCATTTACAACTCAATGATTACAACTCGATACTAGAACAAAGTATGACTCTATATGAATGCCTCCGGCAGTGTACCGGGATGGGCAATGAATCAAGAGTGACACGTACGAAATAATATGCATGGTGGCTTTGCCACAAATACGATGTCAACTACATGATCATGCAAGGCAATATGACAATAATGAATGTGTCATAATAAACGGAATGGTGGCTTTGGCTTTTTGGTGTCCTTAGATTATATTGGGGTGCCATGGGCATCCCCAAGCTTAGTCTCTTGCCACTCCTTGTTCCATAATCCATCAAATCTTTACCCAAAACTTGAAAACTTCACAACACAAAATTTAATAGAAAATCTCGTGATCTCCGTTAGCGAAAGAAAGCAAAACACCACTTTAAGGTACTGTAATGAACTCATTCTTTATTTATATTGGTGTTAAACTTACTGTATTCCAACTTCTCAATTATTTACAAACTATTTTACTAGCCATAGATTCATCAAAATAAGCAAACAACACACGAAAAACAGAATCTCTCAAAAACAGAACAGTCTGTAGTAATCTGTACCTAACGCAAACTTCTGGAACTCAGAAAAATGTACCAAAATAGGAAGACCTAGACAATTTGTTTATTGATCAGCAGCAATTGGAATCAGTATTTTATCGAGTTCTGGTGATTTTTAACAATTGTTTTCGTGAACAGAAAGTTTCTGGAATTTTCAGGAAGATCAAATAACTATCATTCAAGAAGATCCTATAGGTTTAACTTGGCACAAACACTAATTAAAACATAAAAAAATCTAACCAGAGGGTAGATCAAATATTTATTCCTAAACAGAAGCAAAAAGCAAGAAACTAAAATAAAATTGGGTTGCCTCCCAACAAGCGCTATCGTTTAACGCCCCAAGCTAGGCAAAAAAAACAAGGATAGATCTAGGTATTGCCATCTTTGGTAGGCAATCCATAAGTGGCTCTCATAATAGATTCATAAGGTAATTTTATTTTATTTCTAGGGAAGTGTTCCATGCCTTTCCTTAACGGAAGTTGGAATCTAATATTCCCTTCCTTCATATCAATAATTGCATCAATCGTTCTAAGGAAAGGTCTACCGAGAATAATAGGGACATGAAGGATTGCAATCTATATCAAGAACAATAAAATCTACGGGCACATAATTCCTATTTGCAACAATAAGAACATCATTAATTCTTCCCATAGGTTTCTTGATAGTGGAATCCGCAAGGTGTAAGTTTAAAGAACAATCATCAAATTCACAGAATCCTAGCAAATCACACAAAGTTTTTGGGATCTTGGAAATACTAGCACCCAAATCACACAAAGCATAGCATTCATGATCTTTAATTTTAAGTTCAATAGTAGGTTCCCACTCATCATAAAGTTTTCTAGGGATAGAAACTTCCAACTCAAGTTTTTCTTCATAAGATTGCATTAAAGCATCAACAATATGTTTAGTAAAAGCTTTATTTTGACTATAAGCATGAGGGGAATTTAGTACGGATTGCAATAAGGAAATACAATCCGTCAAAAACAATTATCATAATTAAATTCCTTGAAATCCAAAATAGTGGGTTCATTGATATCTAAAGTTTTGACTTCTTCAATCCCACTTTTAAATTTTTTTGCATCAAGATCTAAAAACTCCGAATTTTTGGAATGCCTTCTAGGTAAGGGTGGCTCATATTCAGTCCCATCACTATCAAGATTCATATTGCAAAACAAAGATTTAATAGGAGACACATCAATAAATTTTAGATCTTCATCTTTATTCTCATAAAAACTAGAAGAACACGCTTTCACAAAGCAATCTTTCTTAGCACGCATCCTAGCGGTTCTTTCTTTGCACTCATCAATGGAAATTCTCATGTCTTTGAGAGACTCATTGATATCATGCTTAGGTGGAATAGATCTAAGTTTCAAAGAATCAACATCAAGAGAAATTCTATCAACGTTCCTAGCCAATTCATCGACCTTAAGCAATTTTTCTTCAAGCAAAGCATTGAAATTCTTTTGTGAGTTCATAAACTCCTTAGCACTAGTCTCAAATTCAGAGGGCATCTTATTAAAATTTCCATAAGAATTGTTGTAGGAATTAACATAATTATTAGAGGAATTACTAGGGAATGGCCTAGGATTATAGTTTCCTCTATACGCGTTGTTACCAAAATTATTCCTACCAACAAAATTCACATCCATAGATTCATTATTATTCTCAATCAAATTGGACAAAGGCATATCATTAGGATCAGAAGAAACACTTTTAGTAGCAAATAATTTCATATGTTCATCCATCTTTCCACTCAAAACATTAATTTCCTCTATCGCATGTACTTTTTTATTAGTAGATCTTTCGGTGTGCCATTGAGAATAATTGACCATAATATTATCTAGGAGTTTAGTAGCTTCTCCTAAATTGATTTCCATAAAAGTGCCTCCCGCGGCCGAATCTAAAAGATTTCTAGAAGCAAAATTCAGTCCGGCATAAATTTTTTGTATAATCATCCAAAGATTCAAACCATGTATAGGGCAATTACGTATCATTAATTTCATCCTCTCCCAGGCTTGTGCAACATGTTCATTATCAAGTTGCATAAAATTCATGATGTCGTTTCTAAGAGAGATGATTTTAGCGGGAGGAAAATACTTAGAGATAAAAGCATCTTTGCACTTATTCCAAGAATCAATACTATATTTAGGCAAAGATGAAAACCAAGCTTTAGCACGATCTCTAAGTGAAAAAGGAAATAGCTTCAATTTAACAATATCATTGTCCACATCTTTCTTCTTTTGTATATCACACAAATCAACAAAGCTATTTAGATGGGTAGCGGCATCTTCACTAGGAAGGCCGGCAAATTGATCTTTCATGACAAGATTCAACAAAGCAGCATTAATTTCACAAGATTCAGTATCGGTAAGAGGAGCAATCGGAGTGCTAAGAAAATCATTGTTGTTGGTATTGGTAAAGTCACACAATTTAGTATTGTCTTGAGCCATTGTGACACACAAGCAATCCAACACACAAGCGAACAAGAAGCAAGCGAAAAAGATGCGAACGGAAAAGAGAGGGCGAATAAAATGGCAAGGGTGAAGTGGGGGAGAGGAAAACGAGAGGCAAATGGCAAATATGTAATGCGAGGGATAAGGGTTTGTGATGGGTACTTGGTATGTTGACTTTTGCGTAGACTCCCCGGCAACGGCGCCAGAAATCCTTCTTGCTACCTCTTGAGCACTACGTTGGTTTTCCCTTGAAGAGGAAAGGGTGATGCAGCAAAGTAGCATAAGTATTTCCCTCAGTTTTTGAGAACAAAGGTATCAATCCAGTAGGAGACCACGCACGAGTCCCACGCACCTACACAAACAAATAAGAACCTCGCAACCAACGCGAAAAAGGGGTTGTCAATCCCTTCATGGTCACTTACGAGAGTCAGATTTGATAGATATGATAAGATAATATTTTTGGTATTTTTATGATGAAGATGCAAAGTAAAATAAAAGGCAATAGAAATAACTAAGTGTTGGAAGATTAATATGATGGAAAATAGACCCGGGGGCCATAGGTTTCACTAGTGGCTTCTCTCAAGAGCATAAGTATTATGGTGGGTGAACGAATTACTATCGAGCAATTGATAGAATTGAGCATAGTTATGAGAATATCTAGGTATGATCATGTATATAGGCATCACGTCCGCGACAAGTAGACCGAAACGATTCTGCATCTACTACTATTACTCCACACAACGACCGCTATCCAGCATGCATCTAGAGTATTAACTTCAAAAGAATAGAGTAATGCTTTAAGTAAGATGACATGATGTAGAGGGATAAAATCATGCAATATGATATAAACCCCATCTTTTTATCCTCGATGGCAACAATAGAATACGTGCCTTGCTGCCCCTGCTGTCACTGGGAAAGGACACCGCAAGATTGAACCCAAAGCTAAGCACTTCTCCTATTGCAAGAAAGATCAATCTAGTAGGCCAAACCAAACTGATAATTCGAAGAGACTTGCAAAGATAACCAATCATACATAAAAGAATTCAGAGAAGATTCAAATATTGTTCATAGATAATCTTGATCATAAACCCACAATTCATCGGATCTCGACAAACACATCGCAAAAGAAGATTACATCGAATAGATATCCAAGAGAATCAAGGAGAACTTTGTATTGAGATCCAAAGAGAGAGAAGAAGCCGTCTAGCTAATAACTATGGACCCGAAGGTCTGAGGTAAACTACTCACACATCATCGGAGAGGCTATGGTGTTGATGTAGAAGCCCTCCGTGATCAATGCCCCCTCCGGCAGGACGCCGGAAAAGGCCCCAATATGGGATCTCATGGGTACAGAAGGTTGCGGTGGTGGAATTAGGTTTTCGTGGATGCCCCTGATGGTTTGGGGGTATGGAGATATATATAGGAGGAAGAAGTACGTCGGTGGAGCAACATGGGCCCAACGAGGGTGGAGGGCACGCCTAGGGGGTAGGCGCGCCCCCCTGCCTCGTGCTCTCCCCATTGATTGCTTTACATAGACTCCAAGTCCTCTGGATCACGTTTGTTCCGAAAATCACGTTCCCGAAAGTTTCATTCCGTTTGGACTCCGTTTGATATCCTTTTCCTTCGAAACACTGAAATAGGCAAAAAAAGCAATTTGGGTTGGGCCTCCGGTTAATAGGTTAGTCCCAAAAATAATATAAAAGTGTATAATAAAGCCCAATAAACATCCAAAACAGAATATAATATAGCATGGAATAATAAAAAATTATAGATACGTTGGAGACGTTTCAGGTTACAGTCGGCCCGTTTGTGGCCCGTTAATACGTTGGGCCGTTTTCATAGCGTCATCAAAATACGGCCGATTAACGATGGCCCGTTATGGTCGGCCCATGAATGGACGACTTCAACTCTAGCCCATTTACGGCCATAATGTGGTCTGTTGTTGGCCCATGTTTGGCCAACCGATCATACGGCCCGTAGAAGGCCCATTGATGATACGGCCCATAGAAGGCCCATTGTGTCTACGGCCCGTATAAGGCCCATTGTTTCTATGCCACGTAGAAGGCCCATTGTTTCTACGGCCCTTAGAAGGCCCATTGTTTCTACGGCCCGTAGGAGGCCCATGTTAACTACAGCCGGTGGGCATCAAATTTCGCCACCAGTGCAAATATAGGGAACACCCTACACTATACAAAAATAGCTTGCTGTTTTCTTCAGCCGGTGGCTGCACGTTAAGAACAAATTTTGTGTCGCACCAAAACAAATTACAACTATAAAACAAAAGGAAGGTTGGCATAAAAGTTAACAGTCTAGCAGATAAATGCACCACCAGAAGTTCAGAAGCTCAGTTCATTTGACCTGACTGTTACGTTTTCATGCTGTATTGTCCGATGGAGCACCATAACCTTCGCCTTCAGTTCTCCTAGGCTCCTGAACAACATAGCAAATGTCTGATAGTCTGGTTTCAAAACCATGCATATCTTGACAACATCGAACAATGTCTCTCCTTGTTTCACAAAGGGTCTTTGTTAGGGAATGGACTTGTGTCTGGAGCGCAGATACAACATTGTTTTGAGCTTGCATATCTTGATCATGAGGCAGTTTGGACGAGATTGCCTTAACAACCAAGCCAGTATTACGCAGGAACGTGCTTTTGGCACTGTTAGTGGACAGGTACTGACCCACTGCAGCAAGAGCTGACATTGCGGTTATAGTTGCCTCGCCACCTTCAGAAGGTGGCGGTTCCACCATTTTTTCCATAGCTCGCTGAAAAGTTGAGGTTTTACATTAGTAGTACCGGAACAGAAGATATTAAGGAGGCAGCAAAACCAAACAAAATAGCTTTGGTCTATATACAGAACTTATTCTGGTGAACCCATGTAAAATAATAGTTGTGTTTTATTGCAAAGTACATAATAAAAGCAGGTTCCAAACATATGACCATGTACCATCGCTAATGTATTGTCTATTTCTTCACATTGTATTGAGGGCTAAGGATAAAGAGACGAAGTTTATAATACGGTAAGCATAGTATGGCATCATTCATATCACAAAACAACTAAGAACAGACAAACATGCAATTGTAAATTTGTATGGGCAGGTCCAGCACGGAACTAGATTACAGGTCAAGATCAAAGGAACATCACTCCTCTCTTTTAAACCTTGTAAGGTGCAATGATACGCTAAGACAATTGTGTATAAAATTGAAAAGAGTAATAGACATTGGTTGCACCATGCAGTTCAAGGCACAAGACAGAGTAAGTAGTAGTTAAAAGGCATAAGGATTAAGGACTTACAACAGCGGCTTTGACTGGTGTAGTAATGCCCTTCTTCTTGCTGGTGTGACAGTCATTGAAGATTTCCACAACATTTGGTTCAGGTACTTTTTGGTCCTTGCGGGCTTTCCTCTGCATTTGGAACAAGTCAATATAGATCTGATAATATGGTACAGCGAAAAGAGTGAAACAACAGCTAATTATAAGAGCCTTGTAGTGTGCAATATAGCTACGAGATCCTATCGTCTGTTGGAATTTCACTTTCGTACGGTTGGCCTTGTTCTTTGAATAGTTCACCTACAAGAAGATAGATTTGTGTGGCACATGCGTAAATAGGACTTCAACATGTGATTTGATCACATATATATAATGTACCTGATACTTCGGATCGGACCAGTGTTTAACGAGGCCTCTCCGGTCTTCATTAGATATATTTTCCACTAGAGATGTTTGGGCAAGTTCACTGTTAGCCTTGCCTTCAAAGTGAGTTTTCTCAAGTTATACCGATACTGTCGCAGAGCAGACTTGAAAACATGGGTGCAAGCTTGTCTGGTTGCATCATCTTGGCTTCCAACTTGAACCTCATCTGTTGAAAATTATGGGATTCTCATTATCAGCAACCTAGAAAGTATTGGACACAGCAAGACGATATTACTAGTTTCCATATATAACCATACTTACAAATAAATGGTCGAGGAAGGTGTTGAACTGGGTTTCGTCTTTGTCATTCCTGTACTGAATCCATGTTGGGAGGATACGTACATGACACCTAACAGCAACCGCTGCGTCTGGTACTAACTTGGCTGACTCTGTAGCATCACGTGGCCTTTTTAAACCTGCCTCAAAACGGATCTCCATTCTTCCTCCTCTAGATTTAGTTAACCTATCGAGCATTATCCCTGATGTTTGTTTCCTCTTGCGCCTAGGTGCTAGTCCAACAACAAACATAGGAAGTGTTAGTGTACATCAAACTCTAAGATTACATATAAAGAAGCTTGCAACTGTAACTTGACTCCAGCAACTACCTTCTTGCTGTTGAAGCTTGATACGTCCATTTTGCATCATGCCTTTATATTGATATTTATTGCATTATGGGCTATTATTACACATTATGTCACAATACTTATGCCTATTCTCTCTTATTTTACAAGGTTTACATAAAGAGGGAGAATGCCGGCAGCTGGAATTCTGGGCTGGAAAAGGAGCAAATATTAGAGACGTATTTTGCACAACTCCAAAAGTCCTGAAACTCCACGGAAGTTATTTTTGGAAATAATAAAAAATACTGAGCGAAGAAAATACCAGAGGGGGCCCACACCCTCGCCACAAGGGTGGGGGGCGCGCCCCCCTGCCTCGTGGGCCCCCTGGTGGCCCTCCTGTGTCCATCTTCTGCTATATTAAGTCTTTCGTCCGAGAAAAAATCATAAGCAAGCTTACGGGACGAAACTCCGCCGCCACGAGGCGGAACCAATCTAGGGCTCCAGCGGAGCTGTTTCGCCGGGGAAACTTCCCTCCGGGAGGGGGAAATCATCGCCATCGTCATCACCAACGATCCTCTCATCGGGAGGGGGTCCATCTTCATCAACATCTTCACCAGCACCATCTCCTCTCAAACCCTAGTTCATCTCTTGTATCCAATCTTTGTCTCATAGCCTGAGATTGGTACCTGTAGGTTGTTAGTAGTGTTGATTACTCCTTGTAGTTGATGCTAGTTGGTTTACTTGGTGGAAGATCATATGTTGAGATCCATTATGCATATTAATACCCCTCTGATTATGAACATGAATATGATTTGTGAGTAGTTACGTTTGTTCCCGAGGACATGGGAGAAGTCTTGCTATTAGTAGTCATGTGAATTTGGTATTCGTTCGATATTTTGATGAGATGTATGTTGTCTCTCCTCTAGTGGTGTTATGTGAACGTTGACTACATGACACTTCACCATTGTTTGGGCCTAGAGGAACGCATTGGGAAGTAATAAGTAGATGATGGGTTGCTAGAGTGACATAAGCTTAAACCCTAGTTTACGCGTTGCTTCGTAAGGGGCTGATTTGGATCCACATGTTTCATGCTATGGTTAGGTTTACCTTAATACTTCTTTTGTAGTTGCGGATGCTTGCAACAGGGGTTAATCATAAGTGGGATGCTTGTCCAAGTAAGGACAGCACCCAAGCACCGCTCCACCCACATATTAAATTATCAAAGTACCAAACGCGAATCATATGAACGTGATGAAAACTAGCTTGACGATAATTCCCATGTGTCCTCGGGAGCGTTTTCCTTCATATAAGAGTATGTCCAGGCTTGTCCTTTGCTACAAAAAGGATTGGGCCATCTTGCTGCACTTTATTTACACTTGTTACTTGCTACCCATTACAATTTATCTTATCACAAAACTATCTGTTACCGATAATTTCAGTGCTTGCAGAGAATACCTTGCTGAAAACCGCTTATCATTTCCTTTTGCTCCTCGTTGGGTTTGACACTCTTACTTATCGAAAGTAATACGATAGATCCCCTATACTTGTGGGTCATCAAGACTCTTTTCTAGCGCCGTTGCCGGGGAGTGAAGCGCCTTTGGTAGGTGGAATTTGGTAAGGAAAAATTTATATAGTGTGCTGAAATTTACTGTCACTTGTTACTATGGAAAGTAATCCTTTGAGGGGCTTGTTTGGGGTATCTTCACCCTGACTTGTAGAGCAAATAGTTTCTCCTCAACCTACTGAACCTACTGAAAATGTTACTTTGAAATTCCTTCGGGTATGATAGAGAAACTGCTAGCTAATCCTTTTGCAGGAGATGGAACATTGCATCCCGATTTACACTTAATCTATGTGGATGAAGTTTGTGGATTATTTAAGCTTGCAGGTATGCCCGATGATGTTATCAAGAAGAAGGTCTTCCCTTTATCTTTTAAGGGAGATGCATTGACATGGTATAGGCTATGTGATGATATGGGATCATGGGACTACAAGCGATTGAAATTGGAATTTCATCAGAAGTTTTATCCTATGCATCTTGTTCATCGTGATCGTAATTATATATATAATTTTTGGACTCGCGAAGGAGAAAGCATCGCTCAAGCTTGGGGGAGGCTTAAGTCAATGTTATATTCATTCCCCAACCATGAGCTCTCAAGAGAAATGATTATTCAAAAAATTTATGCTCGGCTTTCTAACAACAATCGCTCCATGCTCAATATTTCTTGTACTTGTTCCTTTATGATGAACACTATTGAATTCAAATGGGATTTATTGGAAAGAATTAAACGCAACTCTGAAGATTGGGATGTCGACGAAGGTAAGGAGTCAGGTATAACACCTAAGTTTGATTGTGTTAAATCTTTTATGGATACCGATGTTTTTCGTAAATTTAGCACTAAATATGGACTTGACTCTGAGATAGTAGCTTTTTTTTTGAATCCTTTGCTACTCATGTTGATCTCACCAAGGAGAATTGGTTTAAATATAATCCTCCCATTGAAGTAAAAGTAGTTGCACCTATTAAAGTTGAAGAAAAGACTATCACTTATAATGATCCTATTGTTCCTACTGTTTATGTTGAGAAACCACCTTTTCCTGTTAGGATAAAGGATCATGCTAAAGCTTCAACTGTGGTTCGTAAAAGTAATATTAGAACTTATACACCCCCTGAGCAAGTTAAAGTTGAACCTAATATTGCTATTGTTAAAGATCTCTTGGCTGATAATATCCATGGGCATGTTATTTTTTTCTGTGAGGAAACTGCTAGAATTGCTAAACCTGGTGCTAAAGATAAAAATAGACTTGTGGTAGGCATGCCTGTTATTTCTGTTAAAATAGGATATCATTGTTATCATGGCTTATGTGATATGGGTGCTAGTGCTAGTGCAATACCTATTTCTTTATATCAAGAAATTATGCATGATATTGCACTCGCTGAGTTAGAAGAAATTTATGTCACCATTAAGCTTGCCAATAGAGATACTATTTCACCAATTGGGATTGTTAGAGATGTTGAAGTCTTGTGTGGGAAAGCTAAATATCCTGCTGACTTTCTTGTTCTTGGTTCCCCACAAGATAGCTTTTGTCCCATTATATTTGGTAGACCCTTCTTGAACACTGTTAATGCTAAGATAGACTGCGAAAAGGATGTTGTTACTATTGGTTTGGATGATATGTCTCAGGAGTTTAATTTTTCTAAATTTCGTAGACAACCCCGTGCTGAAGAATTGCCTAGTAAGGATGAAATTATTGGTCTTGCTTCTGTTGCCGTGCCTCCTAGTGATCCTTTAGAACCATATTTGCTAGACCATGAGAATGATATGTTTATGAATTAAAGAAGGGAAATATATGAGGTATTCTTTAAACAGGGACCTATTCTAAAACACAACTTGCCTGTTGAAATCCTAGGGGATCCTCCTCCACCCAAGGGTGATCCCGTGTTTGATCTTAAACCATTACCTGATACTCTTAAATATGCTTATCTTGATAAAAAGAAGATATATCCTTTTATTATTAGTGCTAACCTTTCAGAGCATGAAGAAGAGAAATTATTGAAAACTCTGAAGAAGCACTGTGCTGCTATTGGATATACTCTTGATGATCTTAAGGGCATTAGTCCCACTCTATGTCAACATAAAATAAATTTGGAGAAAGATGCCAAACCCGTTATTGATCACCAACGACGGTTGAATCCTAAGATGAAATAAGTGGTAAGAAAGGAAATATTAAAGCTCCTTCAGGCAGGTATAATTTATCCCGTTGTTGATAGTCAGTGGGTATGTCCTGTCCATTGTGTCCCTAAGAAGGGAGGTATTACTGTCGTTCCTAATGATAAAGATGAATTGATTCCGCAAAGAATTATTACAGGTTATAGGATGGTAATTGATTTTCGCAAACTAAATAAAGCTACTAAAAAAGTTCATTACCCTTTGCCTCTCATTGATCAAATGCTAGAAAGATTATCCAAACATACACATTTTTGCTTTCTAGATGGTTACTCTGGCTTCTCTCAAATACCTGTGTCAGCTGATGATCAAGCAAAGACCACTTTTACTTGCCCTTTCGGTACCTTTGCTTATAGACGTATGCCTTTTGGTTTATGTAATGCACCTGCTACCTTTCAAAGATGCATGATGGCTATATTCTCTGACTTTTATGAAAAGATTTGTGAGGTTTTCATGGATGATTTCTCCATTTATGGATCCTCTTTTGATGATTGCTTGAGCAACCTTGATCGAGTTTTGCAGAGATGGGAAGAAACTAATCTTGTCTTGAATTGGGAGAAATGCCACTTTATGGTTAATGAAGGTATGTCTTGGGGCATAAAATTTATGAAAGAGGTATTGAAGTTGATAAAGCTAAAGTTGATGCTATTGAAAAGATGCCGTGTCCCAAGGACATCGAAGGTATAAGAATTTTCCTTGGTCATGCTGGTTTTTATAGGAGGTTCATTAAGGACTTCTCAAAAATTTCTCGGCCTCTGATTAATCTATTACAAAAAGATATACCTTTTGACTTTGATGATGATTGTGTAGAAGCATTTGAAATACTTAAGAAAGCGTTGATTTCTGCACCTATTGTTCAGCCACCTGATTGGAATTTACCCTTTGAAATTATGTGTGATGCTAGTGATTATGCTGTAGGTGCTGTTCTAGGGCAAAGAGTTGATAAGAAATTAAATGTTATTCAATATGCTAGTAAAACTCTAGACAATGCTCAGAGAAATTATGCTACTACTGAAAAAGAATTTTTAGCAGTTGTTTTTGCCTGTGATAAGTTCAGACCTTATATTGTTGATTCTAAAGTAACTATTCACACTGATCATGCTGCTATTAAATACCTTATGGAAAAGAAAGACGCTAAACCTAGACTTATTAGATGGGTTCTCTTGCTGCAAGAATTTGATTTGCATTTGATAGAAAGGGAGCTGAGAACCCTATTGCAGACAACTTGTCTAGGTTAGAGAATGTTCATGATGACCCACTACCTATTGATGATAGCTTTCCTGATGAACAATTTGAAGGAAATATGCCCTAGAGGCAATAATAAAGTTATTATTTATTTCCTTATATCATGATAAATGTTTATTATTCATGCTAGAATTGTATTAACCGGAAACGTAATACTTGTGTGAATACATAGACAAACAAAGTGTCACTAGTATGCCTCTACTTGACTAGCTCGTTGATCAAAGATGGTTATGTTTCCTAGCCATTGACATCAGTTGTCATTTGATTAACAGGATCACATCATTAGGAGAATGATGTGATTGACTTGACCCATTCCGTTAGCTTAGCACTCGATCATTTAGTATGTTGCTATTGCTTTCTTCATGACTTATACATGTTCCTATGACTATGAGATTATGCAACTCCCGTCTACCGGAGGAACACTTTGTGTGCTACCAAACGTCACAACGTAACTGGGTGATTATAAAGGTGCTCTACAGGTGTCTCCGAAGGTACTTGTTGGGTTGGCGTATTTCGAGATTAGGATTTGTCACTCCGATTGTCGGAGAGGTATCTCTGGGCCCACTCGGTAATGCACATCACTTAAGCCTTGCAAGTATCGCAACTAATGAGTTAGTTGCGGGATGATGTATTACGGAACGAGTAAAGAGACTTGCCGGTAACGAGATTGAACTAGGTATTGAGATACCGACGATCGAATCTCGGGCAAGTAACATACCGATGACAAAGGGAACAACATATTTTGTTATGCGGTCTGACTGATAAAGATCTTCGTAGAATATGTGGGAGCCAATATGAGCATCCAGGTTACGCTATTGGTTATTGACCGGAGACGTGTCTCGGTCATGTCTACATAGTTCTCGAACCCGTAGGGTCCGCACGCTTAAAGTTTCGATGACGGTTATATTATGAGTTTATATGTTTTGATGTACCGAAGGTTGTTCGGAGTCCCGGATGTGATCACGGACATGACGAGGAGTCTCGAAATGGTCGATACATGAAGATTGATATATTGGAAGCCTATATTTGGATATCGGAAGTGTTCCGGGTGAAATCGGGATTTTACCGGAGTACCGGGGGTTACCGGAAACCCCCCCCCCCCCCGGGATTTAATGGGCCATAGTGGGCCTTAGTGGAGAAGAGGAGAGGCGGCCAGGGCAGGGCCGCGCACCCCTCCCCCTCTAGTCCGAATAGGAGAAGGAGAGGGGGGCGGCGCCCCCCTTTCCTTCCTCTCTCCCTCCTCTTTCCCCCTTCTCCTAATCCAACAAGGAAAGGGAGGGAGTCCTATTCCCGGTGGGAGTAGGACTCCTCCTGGCGCGCCCCTCCTGGCCGGCCGCACCTCCCCCCTTGCTCCTTTATATACGGGGGCAGGGGGCACCCTAGAGACACAACAATTGATTTGATCTTTTAGCCGTGTGTGGTGCCCCCTCCACCATAGTCCACGTCGATAATACTATAGCGGTGCTTAGGCGAAGCCCTGCGTTGGTAGAACATCATCATCGTCACCACGCCGTCGTGCTGATGAAACTCCCCCTCAACACTCGGCTAGATCGGAGTTCGAGAGATGTCATCGGGCTGAACGTGTGCTGAACTCGGAGGTGTCGTGCGTTCGGTACTTGATCGGTCGGATCGTGAAGACGTACGACTACATCAACCGCGTTGTGCTAACGCTTCCGCTTTCGGTCTACGAGGTACGCGGACAACACTCTCCCCTCTCGTTGCTATGCATTACCATGATCTTGCGTGTGCGTAGGAAATTTTTTGAAATTACTACGTTCCCCAACAGTCGTATCAGAGCCAGGTTTTATGCGTAGATGTCATATGCACGAGTAGAACACAAGTGAGTTGTGGGCGATATAAGTCATACTGCTTACCAGCATGTCATACTTTGGTTCGGCGGTATTGTTGGATGAAGCGGCCCGGACCGACATTACGCGTCCGTTTACGCGAGACTAGTTCTACCGACGTGCTTTGCACACAGGTGGCTGGCGGGTGTCAGTTTCTCCAACTTTAGTTGAAGCGAGTGTGGCTACGCCCGGTCCTTGCGAAGGTTAAAACAGCACCAACTTGACAAACTATCGTTGTGGTTTTGATGCTTAGGTAAGAACGGTTCTTGCTCAGGCCGTAGCAGCCACGTAAAACTTGCAACAACAAAGTAGAGGACGTCTAACTTGTTTTTGCAGGGCATGCTGTGATGTGATATGGTCAAAGCATGATGCTAAATTTTATTGTATGAGATGATCATGTTTTGTAACCGAGTTATCGGCAACTGGCAGGAGCCATATGGTTGTCGCTTTATTGTATGCAATGCAATCGCCCTGTAATGCTTTACTTTATCACTAAGCGATAGCGATAGTCGTAGAAGCATAGGATTGGCGAGACAACAACGATGCTACGATGGAGATCAAGGTGTCGCGCCGGTGACGACGGTGATCATGATGGTGCTTCGGAGATGGAGATCACATGCACAAGATGATGATGGCCATATCATATCACTTATATTGATTGCATGTGATGTTTATCTTTTATGCATCTTATCTTGCTTTGATTGACGGTAGCACTATAAGATGATCTCTCACTAAATTTCAAGATAATAGTGTTCTCCCTGAGTATGCACCATTGCCAAAGTTCGTCGTGCCCAGACACCACGTGATGATCGGGTGTGATAAGCTCTACGTCCATCTACAACGGGTGCAAGCCAGTTTTGCACACGCAGAATACTCAGGTTAAACTTGACAAGCCTAGCATATGCAGATATGGCCTCGGAACACTGAGACCGAAAGGTCGAGCGTGAATCATATAGTAGATATGATCAACATAGTGATTTTCACCATTGAAAGCTACTCCATTTCACGTGATGATTGGTTATGGTTTAGTTGATATGGATCATGTGATCACTTAGAGGATTAGAGGGATGTCTATCTAAGTGGGAGTTCTTAAGTAATATGATTAATTGAACTTAAATTTATCATGAACTTTGTACCTGATAGTATCTTGCTTGTCTATGTTGATTGTAGATAGATGGCCCGTGCTGTTGTTCCGTTGAATTTTAATGCGTTCCTTGAGAAAGCAAAGTTGAAAGATGATGGTAGCAATTACACGGACTGGGTCCGTAACTTGAGGATTATCCTCATTGCTGCATAGAAGAATTACGTCCTGGAAGCACCGCTAGGTGCCAAACCTGATGCAGGAGCAACACCAGATGTTATGAACGTCTGGCGAAGCAAAGCTGATGACTACTCGATAGTTTGGTGTGCCATGCTTTACGGCCTAGAACCGGGACTTCAACGACGTTTTGAACGTCATGGAGCATATGAGATGTTCTAGTAGTTGAAGTTAATATTTCAAGCAAATGCCCGGATTGAGAGATATGAAGTCTCCAATAAGTTCTACAGCTGTTAGATGGAGGAGAATAGTTCTGCCAGTGAGCATATACTCAAAATGTCTGGGTATAACAATCACTTGATTCAACTGGGAGTTAATCTTTCGGATGATAGCGTCATTGACAGAATTCTTCAATCACTGCCACCAAGCTACAAGAGCTTCATGATGAACTATAACATGAAAGGGATGGATAAGACGATTCCCGAGCTCTTCGCAATGCTAAAGGCTGCGGAGGTAGAAATCAAGAAAGAGCATCAAGTGTCGATGGTTAATAAGACCACCAGTTTCAAGAAAAAGGGCAAAGGGAAGAAGAAGGGGAACTTCAAGAAGAACAGCAAGCAAGTTGCTGCTCAAGAGAAGAAACCCAAGTCTGGACCCAAGCCTGAGACTGGGTGCTTCTACTGCAAGCAGACTGGTCACTGGAAGCGGAACTGCCCCAAGTATTTTGCGGATAAGAAGGATGGCAAGGTGAACAAAGGTATATGTGATATACATGTTATTGATGTGTACCTTACCAGAGCTCGCAGTAGCACCTGGGTATTTGATACTGGTTCTGTTGCTAATATTTGCAACTCAAAACAGGGACTACGGATTAAGCGAACACTGGCCAAGGACGAGGTGACGATGCGCGTGGGAAATGGTTCCAAAGTCGATGTGATCGCCGTCGGCACGCTACCTCTACATCTACCTTCGGGATTTGTATTAGACCTAAATAATTGTTATTTGGTGCCAGCGTTAAGCATGAACATTATATCTGGATCTTGTTTGATGCGAGACGGTTAGTCATTTAAATCTGAGAATAATGGTTGTTCTATTTATATGAGTAATATCTTTTATGGTCATGCACCCTTAAAGAGTGGTCTATTTTTGATGAATCTCGATAGTAGTGATACACATATTCATAATGTTGAAGCCAAAAGATGCAGAGCTGATAATGATAGTGCAACTTATTTGTGGCACTACCGTTTAGGTCATATCGGTGTAAAGCGCATGAAGAAACTCCATACTGATGGACTTTTGTAACCACTTGATTATGAATCACTTGGTACTTGCGAACCGTGCCTCATGGGCAAGATGACTAAAATGCCGTTCTCCAGAACTATGGAGAGAGCAACAGATTTGCTGGAAATCATACATACAGATGTATGTGGTCCGATGAATTTTGAGGCTCGCGGCGGGTATCGTTATTTTCTCACCTTCACAGATGATTTAAGCAGATATGGGTATATCTACTTAATGAAACATAAGTCTGAAACATTTGAAAAGTTCAAAGAATTTCAGAGTGAAGTTGAAAATCATCGTAACAAGAAAATAAAGTTTCTACGATCTGATCGTGGAGGTGAATATTTGAGTTACGAGTTTGGTCTACATTTGAAACAATGCGGAATAGTTTCGCAACTCACGCCACCCGGAACACCATAGCGTAATGGTGTGTCCGAACGTCGTAATTGTACTTTACTAGATATGGTACGATCTACGATGTCTCTTACCGATTTACCGCTATCATTTTGGGTTATGCTTTAGAGACGGCTGCATTCACATTAAATAGGGCACCATCGAAATCCGTTGAGACGACGCCTTATGAACTTTGGTTTGGCAAGAAACCAAAGTTGTCGTTTCTTAAAGTTTGGGGCTGCGATGCTTATGTGAAAAAGCTTCAACCTGATAAGCTCGAACCCAAATCGGAGAAATGTGTCTTCATAGGATACCCAAAGGAGACTGTTGGGTACACCTTCTATCACAGATCCGAAGGAAAAACATTCGTTGCTAAGAATGGATCCTTTCTAGAGAAGGAGTTTCTCTCGAAAGAAGTGAGTGGGAGGAAAGTAGAACTTGATGAGGTAACCGTACCTGCTCCCTTATTGGAAAGTAGTTCATCACAGAAACCGGTTCCTTTGACGTCTATACCAATTAGTGAGGAAGTTAATGATGATGATCATGGAACTTCAGATCAAGTTGTTATCGAACCTCGTAGGTCAACCAGAGTAAGATCCGCACCAGAGTGGTACGGTAATCCTGTTCTGGAGGTTATGTTACTAGACCATGACGAACCTACGAACTATGAAGAAGCGATGGTGAGCCCAGATTCCGCAAAATGGCTTGAGGCCATGAAATCTGAGATGGGATCCATGTATGAGAACAAAGTGTGGACTTTGGTTGACTTGCCCGATGATCGGCAAGCCATTGAGAATAAATGGATCTTCAAGAAGAAGACTGACGCTGACGGTAATGTTACTGTCTATAAAGCTCGACTTGTTGCGAAAGGTTTTCGACAAGTTCAAGGGATTGACTATGATGAGACCTTTTCACCCATAGCGATGCTTAAGTCTGTCTGAATCATGTTAGCAATTGCCGCATTTTATGATTATGAAATTTGGCAAATGGATGTAAAAACTGCATTCCTGAATGAATTTCTGGAAGAAGAGTTGTATATGATGCAACCAGAAGGTTTTGTCGATCCAAAGAGAGCTAACAAAGTGTGCAAGCTCTAGCGATCCATTTATGGACTGGTGCAAGCCTCTCGGAGTTGGAATAAACGCTTTGATACTGTGATCAAAGCATTTGGTTTTGTACAGACTTTTGGAGAAGCCTGTATTTACAAGAAAGTGAGTGGGAGCTCTATAGCCTTTCTGATATTATATGTGGATGACATATTGTTGATTGGAAATGATATAGAATTTCTGGATAGCATAAAAGGATACTTGAATAAGAGTTTTTCAATGAAAGACCTCGGTGAAGCTGCTTATATGTTGGGCATCAAGATCTATAGAGATAGATCAAGACGCTTAATTGGACTTTCACAAAGCACATACCTTGACAAAGTTCTGAAGAAGTTCAAAATGGATCAAGCAAAGAAAGGGTTCTTGCCTGTGTTACAAGGGGTGAAGTTGAGTAAGACTCAATGCCCGACCACTGCAGAACATAGAGAGAAGATGAAAGATGTTCCCTATGCTTCAGCCATAGGCTCTATCATGTAGGCACTGCTGTGTACCAGACCTGATGTGTGCCTTGCTATAAGTTTGGCAGGGAGGTACCAAAGTAATCCAGGAGTGGATCACTGGACAGCGGTCAAGAACATCCTGAAATACCTGAAAAGGACTAAGGATATGTTTCTCGTTTATGGAGGTGACAAAGAGCTAGTCGTAAATGGTTACGTCGATGCAAGATTTGACACTAATCCGGACGATTCTAAATCGCAAACCGGATACGTGTTTACATTGAACGGTGGAGCTGTCAGTTGGTGCAGTTCTAAACAAAGCGTCGTGGCGGGATCTACGTGTGAAGCGGAGTACATAGCTGCTTCGGAAGCAGCAAATGAAGGAGTCTGGATGAAGGAGTTCATATCCGATCTAGGTGTCATACCTAGTGCATCGGGTCCAATGAAAATCTTTTGTGACAATACTGGTGCAATTGCCTTGGCGAAGGAATCCAGATTTCACAAGAGAACCAAACACATCAAGAGACGCTTCAATTCCATCCGGGATTTAGTCCAGGTGGGAGACATAGAAATTTTCAAGATACATACGGATCTGAATGTTGCAGACCCGTAGACTAAGCCTCTTCCACGAGCAAAACATGATCAGCACCAAGGCTCCATGGGTGTTAGAATCATTACTGTGTAATCTAGATTATTAACTCTAGTGCAAGTGGGAGACTGAAGGAAATATACCCTAGGGGAAATAATAAAGTTATTATTTATTTCCTTATATCATGATAAATGTTTATTATTCATGCTAGAATTGTATTTACCGGAAACGTAATACATGTGTGAATACATAGACAAACAGAGTGTCACTAGTATGCCTCTACTTGACTAGCTCATTGATCAAAGATGGTTATGTTTCCTAGCCATAAACAAAGAGTTGTCATTTGATTAACGGGATCACATCATTAGGAGAATGATGTGATTGACTTGACCCATTCCGTTAGCTTAGCACTTGATTGTTTAGTATGTTGCTATTACTTTCTTCATGACTTATACATGTTCCTATGACTATGAGATTATGCAACTCCCGTTTACCGGAGGAACACTTTGTGTGCTACCAAACGTCACAACGTAACTGGGTGATTATAAAGGTGCTCTACAGGTGTCTACGAAGGTACTTGTTGGGTTGGCGTATTTCGAGATTAGGATTTGTCACTCCGATTGTCGGAGAGGTATCTCTGGGCCCACTCGGTAATGCACATCACTTAAGCCTTGCAAGCATTGCAACTAATGAGTTAGTTGCGGGATGATGTATTACGGAAAGAGTAAAGAGACTTGTCGGTAACGAGATTGAACTAGGTATTGAGATACCTACGATCGAATCTCGGGCAAGTAACATACCGATGACAAAGGGAACAACGTATGTTGTTATGCGGTTTTTGACCGATAAAGATCTTCGTAGAATATGTGGGAGCCAATCTGAGCATCTAGCTTCCGCTATTGGTTATTGACCGGAGACGTGTCTCGGTCATGTCTACATAGTTCTCGAACCCGTAGGGTCCGCACGCTTAAAGTTCGATGACGGTTATATTATAAGTTTATGAGTTTTGATGTACCGAAGGTTGTTCGGAGTCCCGGATGTGATCACGGACATGACGAGGAGTCTCGAAATGGTCGAGACATAAAGATCGATATATTGGACGACTATATTGAAGGAAATATGCCCTAGAGGCAATAATAAAGTATTCTTTATTTCCTTATATCATGATAAATGTTTATTATTCATGCTAGAATTGTATTAACTGGAAACATAATACATGTGTGAATACATAGACAAACAAAGTGTCACTAGTATGCCTCTACTTGACTAGCTCGTTAATCAAAGATGGTTATGTTTCCTAGCCATAGACATGAGTTGTCATTTGATTAACGGGATCACCTCATTAGGAGAATGACGTGATTGACTTGACCCATTCCGTTAGCTTAGCACTCGATCGTTTAGTATGTTGCTAGTGCTTTCTTCATGAATTATACATGTTCCTATGACTATGAGATTATGCAACTCATGTTTAACGGAGGAACACTTTGTGTGCTACCAAAGGTCACAACGTAACTGGGTGATTATAAACGTGCTCTACAGGTGTCTCCAAAGGTACTTGTTGGGTTGGCGAATTTCGAGATTAGGATTTGTCACTCCGATTGTCGGAGAGGTATCTCTGGGCCCACTCGGTAATGCACATCACTATAGGCCTTGCAAGCACTGTGACTAATGAGTTAGTTGCGGGATGATGTATTACGGAACGAGTAAAGAGACTTGCCGGTAACGAGATTGAACTAGGTATCGAGATACCGACGATCGAATCTCGGGCAAGTAACATACCGATGACAAAGGGAACAACGTATGTTGTTATGCGGTTTCACCGATAAAGATCGTCATAGAATATATAGGAACCAATATGAGCATCCAGGTTCCGCTATTGGTTATTGACCGGAGAGGTGTCTCGGTCATGTCTACATAGTTCTCGAACCCGTAGGGTCCGCACGCTTAACGTTACGATGACAGTTATATTATGAGTTTATATATTTTGATGTACCGAAGGTTGTTCGGTGTCCCGGATGTGATCACGGACATGACGAGGAGTCTCGAAATGGTCGAGACATAAATATTGATATATTGGACGACTATATTCGGACACCGGAGGTGTTTCGGAGAAGTTTCGGATAAAACCGGAGTGCCGGTGGGGTTACCGGAACCCCCCGGGGAAGTATTGGGCCTTAGTGGGCCTGAGGGGAAAGAGAGGGCAGCAGCCAGGAGGTGGCGCGCCCCCTCCCATGAGAAGTCCGAATTGGACTAGGGGAGGGGGGCGCGGCCCCTCTTTCCCTCTCCCTCTCCCTCTCTTTCCTTCCCCCTCTCTCTTCCTAGTTGGACTAGGAAAGGGGAGTCCTATTCCTACTAGGAGGAGGACTCCCCCCCTCTCCTTGGCGCACCCCAAGGGCAGCCGGCCTCCCCCCTTGCTCCTTTATATACGGAGGCAGGGGGCACCTCTGGACACACAATTGATATACGATATTTTAGCCGTGTGCGGTGCCCCCCTCCACCATATTACACCTCGATAATATCGTTGCGGAGCTTAGGCGAAGCCCTATGTCGGTAGAACATCATCATCGTCACCATGCCGTCGCGCTGACGAAACTCTCCCTCAACACTCGGCTGGATCGGAGTTCGAGGGACGTCATCGAGCTGAACGTGTGCTGAACTCAGAGGTGCCGTGCGTTCGGTACTTGATCGGTCGGATCGTGAAGACGTATGACTACATCAACCGCGTTGTGATAACGCTTCCGCTTTCGGTCTACAAGGGTACGTGGACAACACTCTCCCCTCTCGTTACTATGCATCACCATGATCTTGCGTGTGCGTACATTTTTTTTTGAAATTACTACGTTCCCCAACAGTGGCATCCGAGTCTGGTTTTATGCGTTGATGCTATGCACGAGTAGAACACAAGTGAGTTGTGGGCGATATAAGTCATACTGCTTACCAGCATGTCATACTTTGGTTCAGCGGTATTGTGAGATGAAGCGGCCCGGACCGACATTACGCGTACGCTTACGCGAGACTGGTTTCACCGTTGCGAGCACTCGTTGCTTAAAGGTGACTGGCGGGTGTCTGTCTCTCTCACTTTAGTTGAACCGAGTGTGGCTACGCCCGGTCCTTGCGAAGGTTAAAACAGCACCAACTTGACAAACTATCGTTGTGGTTTTGATGCGTAGGTAAGAACGGTTCTTGCTAAGCCCGTAGAAGCCACGTAAAACTTGCAACAACAAAGTAGAGGACGTCTAACTTGTTTTTGCAGGGCATGTTATGATGTGATATGGTCAAGACATGATGCTATATTTTATTGTATGAGATGATCATGTTTTGTAACCGAGTTATCGGCAACTGGCAGGAGCCATATGGTTGTCGCTTTATTGTATGAAATGCAATCGCCATGTAATTGTTTTACTTTATCACTAAGCGGTAGCGATAGTCGTAAAAGCAATAGTTGGTGAGACGACAACGATGCTATGATGGAGATCAAGGTGTCGCGCCGGTGAGGATGGTGATCATGACGGTGCTTCGGAGATGGAGATCACAAGCACAAGATGATGGTGGCCACATCATATCACTTATATTGATTGCATGTGATGTTTATCTTTTATGCATCTTATCTTGCTTTGATTGACGGTAGCATTATAAGATGATCTCTCACTAAAATTTCAAGATAAAAGTGTTCTCCCTGAGTATGCACCGTTGCGAAAGTTCTTCGTGCTGAGACACCACGTGATGATCGGGTGTGATAGGCTCTACGTTCAAATACAACGGGTGCAAAACAGTTGCACACGCAGAATACTCAGGTTAAACTTGACGAGCCTAGCATATGCAGATATGGCCTCGGAACACGGAGACCGAAAGGTCGAGCGTGAATCATATAGTAGATATGATCATCATAGTGATGTTCACGATTGAAACTACTCCATCTCACGTGATGGTCGGACATGGTTTAGTTGATATGGATCACGTGATCACTTAGAGGATTAGAGGGATATCTATCTAAGTGGGAGTTCTTAAGTAATATATTATTTGAACCTAAATTTCTCATGAACTTAGTCCTGATAGTATTTTTGCAAATTATGTTGTAGATCAATAGCTCGCGTTGTTGCTTCCCTGTGTTTATTATTGATATGTTACTAGAGAAAATTATGTTGAAAGATGTCAGTAGCAAAGATGCGGATTGGATCCGTGATCTGAGGATTATCCTCATTGCTGCACAGAAGAATTATGTCCTTGATGCACCGCTAGGTGACAGACCTATTGCAGGAGCAGATGCAGACATTATGAACGTTTGGCTAGCTCAATATGATGACTACTTGATAGTTTAGTGCACCATTCTTAATGGCTTAGAATGGGGACTTCAAAGACGTTTTGAACGTCATGGACCATATGAGATGTTCCAGGAGTTGAAGTTAATATTTCAAGCAAATACCCGAGTTGAGAAATATAAAGTCTCCAACAAGTTCTATAGCTAAAAGATGGAGGAGAATAGCTCAAGCAGTGAGCATGTGCTCAGATTGTCTGGGTACTACAATTGCTTGAATCAAGTGGGAGTTAATCTTCCAGATAAAATAGTGATTGACAGAATTCTCTAGTCACCATCACCAAATTAGTAGAACTTCGTGATGAACTATAGTATGTAAGGGATGACGAAAGTAATTCCCGAGCTCTTCGCGATGCTGAAATCGACGAAGGTAGAAATCAAGAAAGAGCATCAAGTGTTGATGGTTAACAAGACCACTAGTTTCAAGAAAAGGGCAAAGGGATGGAAGGGGAACTTCAAAAAGAACGGCAAGCAAGTTGCAACTCAAGTGAAGAAGCCCAAGTCTGTACCTAAGCCTGAGACTAAGTGCTTCTACTTCAAAGGGACTGGTCACTGGAAGCGGAACTGCCCCAAGTATTTGGTGGATAAGAAGGATGGCAAAGTGAACAAAGGTATATTGGATATACATGTTATTGATGTGTACTTACTAGTGTTTATAGCAACCCCTCAGTATTTGATACTGGTTCAGTTGCTAAAGAGTAGTAACTCGAAACGGGAGTTGCATGAACATAAACTAGTTAAGGATGAAGTGACGATGTGTATTGGAAGTGGTTCCAAGATTGATATGATCATCATCGCACAATCCCTATACTTTCGGGATTAGTGTTGAAACTAAATAAGTGTTATTTGGTGTTTGCGTTGAGCATGAATATGATTTGATCATGTTTATTGCAATACGGTTATTCATTTAAATTAGACAATAATTGCTGTTCTGTTTACATGAATAAAACCTTCTATGGTCATACACCCAATAAAATGGTTTATTGGATCTCGATCGTAGTGATACACATATTCATAATAATGAAGCCAAAAATGCAAAGTTAATAATGATAGTGCAACTTATTTGTGGCACTGCCGTTTAGGTCATATTGGTGTAAAGCGCATGAAGAAACTCCATACTGATGGGATTTTGGAATAACTTGATTATAAATCACTTGATGCTTGCGAACCGTGCCTCATGGGCAAGATGACTAAAACGCCATTCTTCGAAACTATGGAGAGAGCAACAGATTTGTTGGAAATCATACATACAGATGTATGTGGTCCGATGAATATTGAGGCTCGTAGCAGGTATCATTATTTTCTGACATTCACAGATGATTTGAGTAGATATGGGTATATCTACTTAATGAAACAGAAGTCTGAAACATTTGAAAAGTTCATATAATTTCAGAGTGAAGCGGAAATCATCGTAACAAGAAAATAAAGTTTCTACGATCTGATCGTGGAGAAGAGTATTTGAGTTACGAGTTTGGCCTTCAGTTAAAACAATGTGAAATAGTTTCACTACTCACGCCACCTGGAACACCATGGTGTAATGGTGTGTCCGAACATCGTAACCGTACTTTATTAGATATGGTGCGATATATGATGTCTCTTACCGATCTACCACTATCGTTTTGGGGTTATGCATTAGAGACAGCTGCATTCACGTTTAATAGGGTACCATCTAAATCCGTTGAGACGACACCTTATGAACTATGGTTTGGCAAGAAACCAAAGTTGTCGTATCTTAAAGTTTGGGGTTGCGATGCTTATGTGAAGAAACTTCAACCTGATAAGCTCGAACCCAAATCGGAGAAATGTGTCTTCATAGGATACCCAAAGGAGACAGTTGGGTACACCTTCTATCACAGATCCAAAGGCAAGACATTCGTTGCTAAGTATGGATCCTTTCTAGAGAAGGAGTTTCTCTAGAAAGAAGTGAGTGGGAGGAAAGTAGAACTTGATGAGGTAATTGTACCTGCTCCCTTATTGGAAAGTAGTTCATTGCAGAAACTAGTTTCTATGACACCTATACCAATTAGTGAGGAAGTTAATGATGATGATCATGGAACTTCAGATCAAGTTATTACTGAAACTCGTAGGTCAACCAGAGTAAGATCCGCAACAGAGTGGTACGGTAATCCTGTTCTGGAGGTTGTGTTACTAGAACATGACGAACCTACGAACTATGAAGAAGCGATGGTGAGCCCAGATTCCGCAAAATGGCTTGAGGCCATGAAATTTGAGCTGAGATCCATGTATGAGAACAAAGTATGGACTTTGATTGACTTGCCCAATGATCGGTGAGCCATTGAGACTAAATGGATCTTCAAGAAGAAGACGGACGCTAATAGTAGTGTTACTATCTACAAAGCTAGAATTGTCGCAAAAGGTTTTCGACAAGTTCAAGGTGTTGACTACGATGAGAGTTTCTCACTCATATCTATGCTTAAGTCTGTCTGAATCATGTTAGCAATTGCCGCATTTTATGAAATATGGCAAATGAATAAACAAAACTGCATTCCTTAATGGATTTATTAAAGAAGAGTTGTATATGATGCAACCAGGAGGTTTTGTCAATCCTAAAAGTGCTAACAAAATATGCAAGCTCCAGCGATCCATCTATGACTGGTGCAAGCATCTCGGAGTTGGAATATACGCTTTGATAAGTTGATCAAAGGATATAGTTTTATACAGACTTGCGGTGAATCCTGTATTTACAAGAAAGTAAGTGGGAGCACTACAGCATTTCTGATAAGTATATGTGAATGACATATTGTTGATCGGAAATAATGTAGAATTATTCTGCAAAGCATAAAGGAGTGTTTGAAAGGAGTTTTTCAAACACAGACCTCGGTGAAGCTGCTTACATATTGAGCATCAAGATCTATAGAGATAGATCAAGACGCCTGATAAGTTTTTTCAATGAGTACATACCTTAACAAGATTTTGAAGTGGTTCAAAATAGAACAGTCAAAGAAAGATTTTCTTGCCTGTGTTACAAGGTGTGAAATTGAGTAAGACTCAAAGCTGTGACACCCAAATTTTTTTTTTGCTTCTTCAAACTTTTATCTTGATTTGAGGGATGTTATTTAAATTTTTCTTCTAAAGGACTCTCCCTCTCAAAAAATTTCTATTATGACAAGTGTTTTGTTTGGATTCACCCAACACTTGATTTTTGGTCTTGGAGGTATTTCCTTCTTATGTGGACTCAAAACCAAATGTTTTTCATTTGGGAAATTAAGCTTTTGAAAATCTTTTAAATAGCCCTATGGCATTTGGAGTGATCTTTTCCCCTTTTCAAAATCTCCTCTTGCCATGACCTAAGTGGAAATCCCCTCCCAAAAGCCATTCCCCATCTATGTGTCAAGTTATACTTCAAATCCAGCAAGTTGAACCTCCCCATGAATTTTCTTCCATTTAATTCTTATCAAAAATAATTTCTTCCTTCTATTTTGATCCTAGGAGGTTTACAAAGGAACTACCATTTTTACTTTGAGTTTGGCCTCCAAACAAGTTTCCCTGGCTAGTCCTTAGAGCCCTCAACCAGGATCCATGAAGATCCACTAGTCTCCAGTTCAAATATTTCAAATTGTGCTTGCTGCAAGTTTGGACCATATTTGCCAAATTTGATGAAATTCATTTGATTTCTCCTCCTAAAAATCTGAGAAAATTCAGGCAGCCTCTGGATGCATTGAGAGGTCACCTCACCAAGCCCCAGCTCCAGAATTTTTTTCTTCATGCCAAATCATTTCGTCGAACACTTGAAGGGCACTGTTTCTGTCAAGTTCAGATATTCAGAGTTACAGTTTCAGTGAGCACTGCCGTTTTCTTCAGAAACCGTTCTCGATCTCGCCAGTAGCCGCGGTGGCGCCTTGCGCCCTGTGCTCCCTTCTTATCCCTGCGCCGCACGATCGCCTGGAGGTTTGCGGGCGTCGGCGACAAGCAGGAGGAGGTGCGCCACCCCGTGAGCGATGGCAGCAGCGCCCTTTGCGGCCGCCAGTGAGGCGCAGCGTTGGACGGCGCCGTACAGCACCACCCAAGCCACCAGAGGCCACCGTGTGGCCATCCACTCACCCGTGAACGCTGCAGTCCATCGTCGTGAACTGGTAGGCGCGGAGCGCGCTCCCTGCCGCCGCCGTGCCCGTACGGCCGTCCCGTCGAGGATCGGCGCATTACGCCTAGCCCGACCGAGGTTTAGCAGGGGAACGACACCAGTGATCCTTCCTGATGGTGCCTAGCCTCCTAAACCCCCTGCCCAACCTCTGCCTCGCCGTAATCGCTCGGCGGAGCTATCCCGTTTACGGCACCCCCTCGGATCGCCTATAAAAGGAGGCCCCGAGCTCGAACTCGAACCCGCACCACCTCCACACACCACCAGTGCCACGCCAAGCCACTGGAAGAGCCCCGAGGGAGTCTTCTTCCCCAACTCCGTCCGCCTCGACCCGCTTCGGGATCCAGCTCGATTCACTCCCGTGCGTGCACCCCTACCCCTCAGCTCTTGCCAGTAGCCTCCTAGTGCATCCACTCTTCTGACCCGCGCATCAATTTGGAGTTTGCAGCACCCACCGGATTACTCCACCGTCGCCCGAACCACCGTCCACCGGAGAAAGTGTCGCCGTCGACGTGGTGCTCTCCGACGGCCAAGTCCACCACCCACCGACGCGGAAGAACACCCTGAACCTCTTGGTACCCTCCGATCTCTCTGCCTCGTCGTGGTTCAACGCCGGCGACCACCGTAGCCTTCGGGCGCCGGCGAGCCCCATTGGAGTTTTAAACCTGACAGGTGGGACCCCCCCGTCAGTCTCTCTTCTATTTCCCTCGAACCGTTTTCTGATAGCTCCTTCGGGCAGAATGCATTTTCTCTTTGGGCTGGCGCATTTCATTCTGAACCGTTTTCTGGTTTTTCAAACAAGTCCCTGGTTCTTTTCTGTTTCATCACAGATCAGTCCTTGGACTAAAACCCTTATATCTTTTTAATAAAAGATGATTTTTGATTGATTCTTTTTCTGTCAGTCTTATATTTTTGTCTAGTTTTTTATGGTATTTATTTGGAACAATTATTATTCATGCAACGATTTTCACGTTAGTATACGGTTTCGTTATACCGTAGGTTTCGGAGGAGGTGACGGAGCCGCGAACTTCGCCGAGCTAGACTCCGACTTCTCCGAACCAGGCAAGCATGTTTGAACCTTTGATATGATAGGTGTTTTGCATGTTTGCTTGAATGGTTTGTCATGGCCCATGAGCATCGGTGAGTGTTACGTTGCATGCAAGGCAACTAACCGTGTGTTTCGAAGTTACTGTGATCTTTGTTGAGAGATGACCTGATCATGTGGTGACATGAGAGGTAGTAAGATGGTATTGTTGTAGCATGCCAGTCTTACGTCATCCAGTAAACTCCGACATTAACGTGGACTAAGCCGCGTTACCGTCCTTCCCCTTTCGTGCCGCCACATGTCTTCTGCAAAGAGTACGGTTTAGTAAGTTGCTAACCTCTTTCCTTGTACACACCAAATAGAGGGGCTGGAATGAGGGTTCCATGGCCTGGATTAAAGCCAGTCATCCGGTCAGGGGGCATGGGTGTTTCCGGTTGGGACCGAGAGGGGGCACCCCTTAGAGCGTGCGGTATAAATTTGATCCCATGCTACGCGAGGTTGGAGCCTCCCCGTCTCAAGGTTTTTCTTGAACGTTGCCGAGGGTGATTCCTGGCATCGGAACGTTGAATGGGTGTGTACTGGTTAGATGCGTTTCTCCTAAAACACCGTAAACGGAACTAGTCCCCTGTGGCTACTGAAATCCGTTGGCTATGGTTATGAGTACAAACTCTGCAGAGTCAAATCCTTCCGAGTCATCGTGTCCATGGTCAAGGACCATGGCCAGTATATCCGTATCCATGTCAATCCCTATGTCAGTCTCCGTGATAGATCCCCGGTGAACAAACTTGAGTGGTAAACCTGGTTGAACTATTATTCCTGTGGATGGACTAACCTTTTCTTTATCCCGTACCTGAATGTTCCCTTGAAACGATTTAAATTCATGAGCTGCTGAAATATCAAGTTATGTAATATAAGCCCTTTATGTGATGTCGCTCAGACGTCCGACTGTGGCATGCTCGTTATTTACTTTTGATATAAGCCCTTTATGTGATGTCGCTCAGACGTCCGACTGTGGCATGCTCCTTATTTACTTTTGATATAAGCCCTTTATGTGATGTCGCTCAGACGTCCGACTGTGGCACTCTTATCATTTACTTTTGATATAAGCCCTTTACGTGATGTCGCTCAGACGTCCGACTGTGGCACGCACTGTCATTTATATTCTATTATAAGCCCTTTATGTGGTGTTGCCTTGATGCCCGACTGCGGCATTGTTATTTCATTTGTACCCTTCCGAGGAGTCATTCAGACACTCGATTGACCTTCAGTATTACGTTGGGATTTCGGGAGGACTACCGCCCGACTTCCTTTTTATTTCCCATGCACAGTTATATTATTATCTGAGTGCGCATTATTAATCTGTTCATATGCATCATGTTTACCTTTGTTATATCTTATGTCCGAACTGTCTTGCGAGTACTTTCATAGTACTCACCTGGCTTGTTGATTTGGCCAGATGTTGACGAAGGCGATCTCATGGATGAAGATTTTGATAGTGAGTCTGACGCCTAGAGGAGTCCCAGTTAGTCCCGTGCGATCCTGGATATTGGTCACTTGTATTATATACGCTTCCGCCACCCACAATAAAAATCCTCGAGCCTCACTCCGACGCTCGAAGAGTTGTTAGATTCAGGAGTCATGTCACCCACTTCACTGTGATATATCCACCACCACTTTCTTTGTGAGTCAGTAGTTATGCCTATCCGCCTTTATGTATTATCGGCGTGCTTGTAATAAATCGTTGAGCTGTCTCCGCTCAACCTTGTATTATATTTAGTACTCCTGGTTTTTCTTCTGTGATCAAGAATTTGTCTACCAGTGAGGAGGATTCTTCTCTACTGGTCCGTAAAAGGGATCGGTTTCTCAATAAATATTTTTATTGGAAAGCCGGTCGTGACAAAAGCCCGACCACGGCAGAAGATAGAAAAAGAATGAAAGTCATTCCCTATGCCTCGGCCATAAGTTCTATAAAGTATGCCATGCTGTGTACCAGATCTATTGTATACCCTACACTGATTTTGGCAAGGGAGTACAATAGTGATCTAGGAGTAGATCACTGGACAGTGGTCAAAATTATCCTTAGTGGAATAAGGATATGTTTCTCGATTATGGAAGTGACAAAAGGTTCGTCGTAAAGGGTTACGTCCATGCAAGTTTTGACACTAATCTAGATGACTCTAAGTCTCGGTCTAGATACATATTGAAAGAGGGAGCAATTAGCTAGAGTAGCTCCGTGCAGAGCATTGTAGACATAGAAATTTCCAAAATACTTACGGATCTGAATGTGACAGACCCGTTGACTAAAATTATCTCACAAGCAAAACATGATCACACCTTAGTACTCTTTGGGTGTTAATCACATAAGCGATGTGAACTAGATTACTGACTCTAGTAAACCCTTTGGGTGTTGGTCACATGACGATGTGAACTATGGGTGTTAATCACATGGTGATGTGAACTATTGATGTTAAATCACATGGCGATGTGAACTAGATTATTGACTCTAGTGCAAGTGGGAGACTGAAGGAAATATGCCCTAGAGGCAATAAGAAAGTATTATTTATTTCCTTATATCATGATAAATGTTTATTATTCATGCTAGAATTGTATTAACCGGAAACATAATACATGTGTGAATACATAGACAAACAGAGTGTCACTAGTATGCCTCTACTTGACTAGCTCGTTAATCAAAGATGGTTATGTTTCCTAGCCATAGACATGAGTTGTCATTTGATTAATGGGATCACCTCATTAGGAGAATGACGTGATTGACTTGACCCATTCCGTTAGCTTAGCACTCGGTCGTTTAGTATGTTGCTATTGCTTTCTTCATGACTTATACATGTTCCTATGACTATGAGATTATGCAACTCCCGTTTACCGGAGGAACACTTTGTGTGCTACCAAACATCACAACGTAACTGGGTGATTATAAAGGTGCTCTACAGGTGTCTCCAAAGGTACTTGTTGGGTTGGCGTATTTCGAGATTAGGATTTGTCACTCCGATTTTCGGAGAGGTATCTCTGGGCCCACTCGGTAATGCACATCACTATAAGCCTTGCAAGCATTGTGACTAATGAGTTAGTTGCAGGATGATGTATTACGGAACGAGTAAAGAGACTTGTCGGTAACGAGATTGAACTAGATATCGAGATACCGACGATCGAATCTCGGGCAAGTAACATACCGATGACAAAGGGAACAACGTATGTTGTTATGCGGTTTGACCGATAAAGATCTTCGTAGAATATGTGGGAACCAATATGAGCATCCAGGTTCCGCTATTGGTTATTGACCGGAGAGGTGTCTCGGTCATGTCTACATAGTTCTCGAACCCGTAGGGTCCGCACGCTTAACGTTACGATGATAGTTATATTATAAGTTTATATATTTTGATGTACCGAAGGTTGTTCGGAGTCCCGGATGTGATCAAGGACATGACGAGGAGTCTCGAAATGGTCGAGACATAAAGATTGATGTATTGGACGACTATATTCGGACACCGAAAGTGTTCCGGAAAAGTTTCGGATAAAACCGGAGTGCCGGAGGGGTTACCGGAACCCCCCGGGGAAGTATTGGGCCTTAGTGGGCCTGAGGGGAGAGAGAGGGCAGCAGCCAGGAGGTGGCGCGCCCCCTCCCATGAGGAGTCCGAATTGGACTAGGGGAGGGGGCGCGGCCCCTCTTTCCCTCTCCCTCTCCCTCTCTTTCCTTCCCCCTCTCTCTTCCTAGTTGGACTAGGAAAGGGGAGTCCTACTCCTACTAGGACGAGGACTCCCCCCCCCTTTCCTTGGCGCACCCCAAGGGCAGCCGGCCTCCCCCCTTGCTCCTTTATATACGAAGGCAGGGGGGCACCTCTGGACTCACAATTGATATACGATATTTTAGCCGTGTGCGGTGCCCCCCTCCACCATATTACACCTCGATAATATCGTTGCGGAGCTTAGGCGAAGCCCTGCGTCGGTAGAGCATCATCATCGTCACCACGCCGTCGTGCTGACGAAACTCTCCCTCAACACTCGGCTGGATCGGAGTTCGAGGGACGTCATCGAGCTGAACGTGTGCTGAACTCGGAGGTGCCGTGCGTTCGGTACTTGATCGGTCGGATCGTGAAGACGTACGACTACATCAACCGCGTTGTGATAACGCTTCCGCTTTCGGTCTACGAGGGTACGTGGACAACACTCTCCCCTCTCGTTACTATGCATCACCATGATCTTGCGTGTGCGTAGGAATTTTTTTGAAATTACTACGTTCCCCAACATATATTTGGATAGCGGAATGGTTCCGGGTGAGATCGGGATAATACTGGAGCTCCGGGAGGTTACCGGAACCCCCCGGGAGGTATATGGGCCTTAATGGGCTTTAGTGGAAATGAGGAGAAAGGAGCAAGGGAGGGGGCGCCCCCCCAAGCCCAATCCGGATTGGGAGGGGTGCGGCCCCCCTTTCCTTCCTCCCTCCTTCCTCTTCCTTCTCTCTCCCTCTCAAAATAGGAAAAGGAGGAGTCCTACTCCCGGTTGGAGTAGGACTCCCCCCTTGGGCGTGCCTCCTCCCCTTGGCCGGCCCTCTCCTCCCCCCTGTATATACGGAGGAGAGGGGCACCCCATAGACACAACAATTGATCTCTTTGATCTTTTAGCCGTGTGCGGTGCCCCTCTCCACCATAATCCACCTCGATAATATTGTAGCGGTGCTTAGGCGAAGCCCTGCGTCGGTAGAACATCATCATCGTCACCACACCATCGTGCTGACGAAACTCTCCCTCAAAGCTCAGCTGGATCGGAGTTCGAGGGACGTCATTGAGTTGAACGTGTGGAGAACTCGGAGGTGTCATGCATTCGGTACTTGATCGGTCGGATCGTGAAGACGTACGACTACATCAACCACGTTATGCTAACGCTTCCGCTTTCGGTCTACGAGGGTACGTGGACACACTCTCCCCTCTCGTTGCTATGCGTCACCATGACCTTGCGTGTGCGTAGGAATTTTTTTGAAATTACTACGTTCCCCACAGTTCTAATGGCAATTTTTCTCCGTTTTGGAATATTTAGAAAAATAGGAAAATAAGAAGCAGTCCGGGAAGGACACAAGGCTTCCACGAGGGTGGGAGGCGCGCCCTACCCCCCTGGGCGCGCCCCCTGCCTCGTGGGCACCTCGTGCGCTCCCCGGACTCCGTTTTCTTGCACGATACTTCTTTTGGTCCGTAAAAATTCATTATATAATCTCCCGAAGGTTTTGACCACCGTATCACGCAAATATCCTCTGTCTTTGTTTCATGTTGTCTCTGTCGCAGATTAGACCAAGATGTCATCTCAGGATTCCGACGGAGAGAGCTATGCCTCACACCTCATTGCTGACCCAAAGACCTATGGGGATCTATCTACTTGTGGTGGAACTATGGATGAGGAGGAGGATGCTCATTTGATGAGGATCAATGATTCAAGTTCGGAGGAGGAGGATGTCCCTCTACCTCAACCTGGGGATATGCACGTGAAGTTCAAGAAATCTAGTCTCCCTTAGAGAGCTAAACTATCTAACAACCGATCTATTCCTTCTCGTTTTTGGCAGAAAAGCAAAGGAGATTTATGTGACAAAATTTTGAAGCTGGAATCGGAGATCGATGATTTACAGGAGGAAATTGCTCTTCTCAATTACAATACGAAAAAGTTGAAGGCACAATTATCATCATCACCACCATCTTCCTCACCTCCGAAGAAAGAGACATAATCACATGGGTATGGGCACTCCCCTTGGCAACTGCCAAGCTTGGGGGAGGTGCCCCGGTATCGTATCACCATCACACTCCTATCTTTACTGTTTTTCTTAGTTCGATCCTTTTGGTAATATCTTGATCTAGTAGAATAAAGTTTTAGTATGATTTAGTTTTGAGTTTTGCTTTATGATCCCTCTATGTAATCGAGTCCGTGAGCTATATAATAAAGATTAGTGTTGAGTCAAGGGCTTGATTATCTTGCTATGATCTTGAGGGAATAAAATAAAAAGAAAGAATAAAAAGAAACACAGAGATCATATTTATCTTATGGAGAGTAATGACTTCACATATAAAGAGTATGATGATTAAAAGTTGTTGAGAGTTGACAAGCATAGTTTTGGTCATCGTTGCAATTAATAGGAAGTAATAAAGAAAGAGAGGTTTCACATATAAATATACTATCTTGGACATCTTTTATGATTGTGAGCACTCATTAAAATATGACATGCTAAAGAGTTGATGTTGGACAAGGAAGACAACATAATGGGTTATGTTTTCTTATATCCGAATATAAGTTATGGATGATCCAACATGTTGAGCTTGCCTTTCTCCCTCATGCTAGCCAAATTCTTCGCACCAAGTAGAGATACTACTTGTGCTTCCAAATACCCTTAAACCCAGTTTTGCCATGAGAGTCCACCATATCTACCTATGGATTGAGTAAGATCCTTCAAGTAAGTTGTCATCGGTGCAAGCAATAAAAATTGCTCTCTAAATATGTATGATTTATTAGTGTGGAGAAAATAAGCTTTATACAATCTTGTGGTGTGGAAGAAATAAAAGCAACGGACTGCATAATAAAGGTCCACATCACAAGTGGCAATATAAAGCGACGTTCTTTTGCATTAAGATTTCGTGCATCCAACCATGAAAGCGCATGACAACCTCTGCTTCCATCTGCGAAGGGCCTATCTTTTACTTTTATCTCTTACCCTTATGCAAGAGTCATGGTGATTTTCACCTTTCCTTTTTACATTTTATCCTTTGGCAAGCACATTGTGTTGGAAAGATCCTGATATATATATCCAATTGGATGTAAGTTAGCATGAACTATTATTGTTGACATTACCCTTGAGGTAAAAGGTTGGGAGGCAACACTATAAGCCCCTATCTTTCTCTGTGTCCGACTAAAACTCCATAACCACAAGTATTGCGTGAGTGTTAGCAATTGTGAAAGACTAAATGATAGTTGAGTATGTGGACTTGCTGAAAAGCTCTTATATTGACTCTTTCTGATGTTATGATAAATTGCAATTGCCTCAATGACTGAGATTATAGTTTGTTAGTTCTCAATGAAATTTCTGATTCATACTTCACATTGTGAATAGATTGTTACTTTAGCATAAGAAATAATATGGCAACATCTATATTTATGTTGTTGTTATAAGAATGATCATGATGCCCTCATGTCCGTATTTTATTTTATCGACACCTCTATCTCTAAACATGTGGACATATTTATCGTTATCGGTTTCCGCTTGAGGACAAGCGAGGTCTAAGCTTGGGGGAGTTGATTCGTCCATTTTGCATCATGCTTTTATATTGATATTTATTGCATTATGGGCTGTTATTGCACATTACGTCACAATACTTATGCCTATTCTCTCTTATTTTACTAGGTTTACATAAAGAGGGAGAATGCCGACAGATGGAATTCTGGGCTGGAAAAGGAGCAAATATTAGAGACATATTCTGCACAACTCCAAAAATCCTGAAACTCCACCGAAGTTATTTTTGGAAATAGTAAAAAATATTGAGCGAAGAAAATACCAGAGGGGGCCCACACCTTGGCCACGAGGGTGGGGGGCGCGCCCTACCCCCCTGGGTGCGCCCCTGCCTCGTG
Organism: Triticum aestivum; assembly: GCF_018294505.1. NCBI lineage: Eukaryota > Viridiplantae > Streptophyta > Magnoliopsida > Poales > Poaceae > Triticum > Triticum aestivum. Next base: position 119,733,192 of record NC_057802.1, on the reverse strand, counting down.
GCCCCCCTGGTGGCCCTCCGGTGTCCATCTTCTGCTATATGAAGTCTTTCGTCCGAGAAAAAATCATAAGCAAGCTTACGGGACGAAACTCCACCGCCACGAGGCGGAACCTTGGCGGAACCAATCTAGGGCTCCAGCGGAGCTGTTTCGCCGGGGAAACTTCCCTCCGGGAGGGGGAAATCATCGCCATCGTCATCACCAACGATCCTCTCATCGGGAGGGGGTCCATCTTCATCAACATCTTCACCAGCACCATCTCCTCTCAAACCCTAGTTCATCTCTTGTATCCAATATTTGTCTCATAGCCTGAGATTGGTACCTGTAGGTTGCTAGTAGTGTTGATTACTCCTTGTAGTTGATGCTAGTTGGTTTACTTGGTGGAAGATCATATGTTCAGATCCATTATGCATATTAATACCCCTCTGATTATGAACATGAATATGATTTGTGAGTAGTTACGTTTGTTCCCGAGGACATGGGAGAAGTCTTGCTATTAGTAGTCATGTGAATTTGGTATTCGTTCGATATTTTGATGAGATGTATGTTGTCTCTCCTCTAGTGGTGTTATGTGAACGTTGACTACATGACACTTCACCATTGTTTGGGCCTAGAGGAAGGCATTCAGAAGTAATAAGTAGATGATGGGTTGCTAGAGTGACAGAAGCTTAAACCCTAGTTTATGCGTTGCTTCGTAAGGGGCTGATTTGGATCCACATGTTTCATGCTATGGTTAGGTTTACCTTAATACTTCTTTTGTAGTTGCGGATGCTTGCAATAGGGGTTAATCATAAGTGGGATGTTGTCCAAGTAAGTACAGCACCCAAGCACCGCTCCAGCCACATATCAAATTATCAAAGTACCGAACGCGAATCATATGAACATGATGAAAACTAGCTTGACGATAATTCCCATGTGTCCTCGGGAGCGTTTTCCTACATATAAGAGTTTGTCCAGGCTTGTCCCTTGCTACAAAAAGGATTGGGCCATCTTGCTGCACTTTATTTACACTTGTTACTTGCTACCTGTTACAATTTATCTTATCACAAAACTATCTGTTACCAATAATTTCAGTGCTTGCAGAGAATACCTTGCTGAAAACCGCTTATCATTTCCTTCTGCTCCTCGTTGGGTTCGACACTCTTACTTATCAAAAGGACTATGATAGATCCCCTATACTTGTGGGTCATCAAAGCTCACAAAGTTCATCTGATCTTGCCAACTCATCTTGTGTCAAGAGTGCTTCAGAAGTAGTGTCAGGTGGCAAGGGAGCTTGGGAACGTGCTGCTAGCTGAGTTGACCAACGAGTAAATCGTGCAGCTGGTGGTACTGTGGAAGGTGTTGCAACAACTAGGGTTGTCTCTGCTTGTTTGGTGGCAGCTATTTGTTTCTGTTTGGCTTGTTTTGCAGCTCGTTTAGCACGGGATACCCTGTCGGTACAATTTTCCGCTGGACTTTGACCTTCTATTGCACCATCAGTACCAGCAGAATCTGCAGGATTCTTCCGCTTCCCTTTCCCTGTCGTTATGTCTTGCTTCCTCTTTCTCTGTGCCATGTTAAGTCAAGCCGACAAGAAAAACGAATAACAATTTAGTTCTTCAGAACAAATTGATGCGTGATACAGACGAACTGAACTTTGATGTTAGACAACCACATGATAGGAGGATGTAATATGTAAGAAAAACAGGACGGCATGAGATAACCAGAACTATGATGTGTAAACTAAGCAGAAGACATTTCACTAAATTAGAAGCAATGCAATGGAAGGTAGACACCATATGAAAGATGCTACAAATATCGCTCTGCCAAGTTAACAGTGTCTCATCATAAATGCCGTTTAAACAAATGTGAAGCAGTACAAGAAATAAATCATATGCAAGATGCAAACAACATCACACTATCAAGTTCAAGGTCTCTCGTCATTAGTGCCATTGCATATTCACAGCATTGCATATTCACACCATACGAAAGATGCAACGAATATCACTCTACCAAGTTAAAATTGTCTCGTCATAAGTGCCATTTCAACAAATTAGTAGTACAAGCTAGAAGAGAATGCGAGATGTAACCTATATCACACTCCGAAGTCAAACGTGTCTTATGATAAGTGATTGTTGCAGGTTACACAACAGTAGTAATTTGATGTAAGAACATGGTGTGATAGACAGATATTGTATGTTCTAGAAACAGGAACACGTGTCTTATTCAAGTATAATGTGTAAAGTAAGCAGATGGAATTCAACAAAATTAGAAGCAATACAAGCTAGACATCACAACTACATATAAACGTGCCAAGTTAGAGGGAGCACCGGTGATGGTGCACTAGGGGAGACGTGCTCATCATAAACATAGCTACGTTGAGTGTCTATGCATGTGTTGTCTTGGAAATCATCTTGGGGGGATGGAGGAGTAGAAACTGTAGAGGCCCTCCGTTTGGAAGGAGCACCTTTATCCGCCGCCTTGCTAACTTCCTTCTGCTTTATTGATTTTTAATTGTCAAGTAAAACCGACAAGAAAAAGCAATAAAATTCTCTCTTCAGAACTCATTCATGCATGATACTGACAATCACTACTTTGATGTAAGGCAAACACATGATACCAAGATGGAATATGTACGAAAAACAGGACGGCATGGCATGTTCACAACTGTTTGTGTAAACTAAGCAGAAACCATTCCAACAAATAAGAAGCAATGCAAGCTAGACACCACATGAAAGATGCAACCAATATGACTCTGCCAAGTTAAAAGCGTCCCATCATAAATGGAATTTCAACAAATTAGAAGTAGCGCATGCTATAAATCATATGAAAGATGCAATTAATATCGCACTGCATATACTAAAGGTGTCTCGTCATATTGATTGATGCGGGATACAAAAAACCAATAGTTTTATGTAAGGACATGCTTAATAGACAGATGTACTATGTACTAAATACAGGAAGGCATGTCACATTAACAGGTATAATGTATAAGCTAAGCATAATAGCACATGCAGTTTAACCAGATTGGAAGAATTACAATCTGGACACCATATGCAACATGCAACCACATATCGCGCTTCCAAGTTAGAGCAAGCACCTGCGATGCTAATGTAGGGAAAATGCAGTAATCAACTACAGAGCTATTTTCATTATCTTCATCTAGCCTTGCTGTTTCTTGAGAATCATGTCGGGAGGCTGACGCTGCATTCTTTAAATGAGGATTAATCCACTTGCCTGACTGCCTCATCATAAGTGATTGATGAGGGATACACAAGAACATTAGTTTGATGTAAGAACATGGTTAATACACAGATGTACTAGTATGTACCAAAAACAGAAAGGCATGTCATATTCAAAGGTATAATGTGTAACCTAAGCAGATGCAATTTAACCAAATTGGAAGCAATACAAGCTAGACATCCGACTGGAGTGGTGAGCATGATCATCTAGGACCTGAGAGCCTGGTGGGAGGCGCGCTGCTTCGCCACCATCGCGGCTTTTTAGTTGGCTTCCAGGTGATGCCTCTCTTTGCTGGGCTTGTCACTGGCTCGGCCAGTGCCCAGGCTAGCTATTTGTCTTCTGGTGCTCACGGGATGGTGGCCCATGTAAAAAATATCTTTCCTTATCTTAATAAAGACCAACTTCGGCCTTTCGAATACAAGCTAGACACCATATGGAACATGCAACCACATATGGCACCGCGAAGTTAAAGCAAGCACCTGGGATGGTGGTTCATTGTGAGCGAGGTCATCAACTCCAGAGCTACGTTTACCGTCTCCATCTGCTGACACTGCACCTATTATAAGGCTGAAACGTGTCTGGCCTATCCGCGTACGACGTTGGAGCGACTTCTCTCTTTTCTTTTTTGCTTCTCTCATAGCAGCAGAGTCTTAAATACCCTTGCATAAAAACACAATAGTGAGACTATGGGTGAAGTGTGTGCAGAACTAGTGCACTGTAAAAGTAGCAGATAGCAGGTGGCTGAAAAATAAATGACATGAGACATATGATAGCTCTACAACATTGCATGGCAAACAAAATTAGATTCTACTCCATATGATTTTGTAATATATGAGCACAGGAAATGCAGGTACTCCTCCAGCACACCACCACATGTGGTCATATCAAGATAACAGTCGACTCAAAATAAATAGGTCAGTCGATTTTTTTAATGAACCGTCCGATCTATAAGGAACGGGCAGATGGCCTTCGTCTACCTCTCGCCAGTCACTGTTGACGATCTTTCTCGAACCGCCATCCCAGACCCCTGCCTCCGCCGCCCCGCCCTCCCCTCGACCTCACACCACCGCCGTGCTTGGCAGCGCCCCCAGGCCATCCCTTTAATCCCGGCCGACCTCCAGATCGGGCGCCAGTAGCTCTAGGCCCCACACGCCCCTAAGATAAACACCGAGGCGCTGCTTCCCCAGCGTAATAGGCGGACTAGCGCCTGTTACGCCGGGGAATGCTTTCTTTAATTGGGAATCAACTGACCAGGAATTGAAATTCAGGGGGGCGAAACCTTGTGCATCGCGAGTTACCTTGTGCATTGCGAGTTACTAGGAACATCTAGTATAAGAAGAAGCGGTCAACTAGTGTCTTCTGTGGGATGAATACCGTGCAAGTAGACACGTAAGATTTGCACGAATAAGGGAAGAGGAGTACTATTTTCGGTTGCCAGTGTGGTCGCCTCCACATGGCGCGCCGATCTTCTTCTTTTTGCCGGGGAAACCGATGTTCTGGAGGAGGGTGCAGGCTTGGACGAACCCATGGCCAAATTGTTGACTGTGTTGCCGTGGCCGTATGTCGGCGGAGGGGAAGCAGATCCAAGGCGGCGAAGGATGGCGTAGCAGGAACAGCTCCGGTGCGGTGGAGGGTGGCAAAGTTGGAGCGGCAGCGGTGAGGCGCAGGACGACGTGGTTGAAGTGGCTCGGGTAAGGACGGCTCGGCCTCGGCTTCAACTACTAGCCGTGGAGGGCGTTGCGGTTGAGGTTGCGGTGGACGACGACGTCGGGGTATCGGCTCCGGCATGATGGAGGAGGGCGGCGGTTGATGGGTGGAATGGGGTGGCGGACGGAGGACGCCGGGGTTACGCGGCTGGTGGAGAGGTAGTTTTTGCGCCCACGGAGTACGAATGGGGAATCGGACGGGTGGGCGGGGGGAGGGGGGAGAACCATGTTTCGGTCTGGGACGCGCTTGTTTTTGGCCTTTTTAAACAGAAGATGGGACGCACTTGTTTGAAATTTGGGGAAAGTACAAACTTTGCCCCCCTCTTAAATTTCGGACCTACTGCGGGTCAAGTGTAGGATGGAATCCCAGGTGTCCCAAATAGTGGGCGGGAGTGATTTCGGCCGCACGCATGTGTGCTTAGGCGGCCATTGTGTATGAATGTTTTTCGGAGGCGGTTGCGTGGCGTCTAGATGAAGCTACAAACCTACCCCGGTTTAGACCTTTGGACGTCGGGCCGGTAGGTTTCACGGGTCGGAGTTATTAGAAAAGTAATTTCCTTGTACTACCAAACATTGGTCTCACGCGGTTTCGGGCGAGTAGAGGCTCTTTGGGCGCTTCGTTCGAAATTTTGAAATACAAGCATTCACGTTTAGAGTACTCTTGAACTTTGAGGATTGACCTAAATAGAGAACGTTAAATTTGACCTTGTATGTTTGAAAACCTCATTAAATTATCCGCTTCTTTTTGAAATTTTGACACTTGAAAATCCTATAACTACGATTATTTTTGGAATGGAGGAGCTAAATTTGAATCTATTTTGTACACGACTACATATGCTATTATGTACAAAATCAGACAAAGATTGGTGCCCCCATAATTTAGGTATGATTTATAAAATGCCATGATATCAAATTCAAATAATTCAATGGACTTCATGTTGAATTCAATTTTTTTAAAACACCTTAAGTTGAATTCAAATGTATGCTAGTTCATAGGTAGCTATTTATAATGTTCATTGTGTAACTTTCGTATGTATAATGTGCTTTACACACACAACATGAACTATACTCACATTTATATTCAATTGCTAAAGCGATGCATTGTCTGGAGTTCAAAATACTAACTATGTGGATCAATTGTGTCAAATAATAACATAGACATGCTCAAATTCGGTAGAATCTAGATGTCTGATGGATCAATGACCGTTCCTTACGTGAATTGCAAATATCATGATACCATCCTAATATTTGGATACAATTTATATCTTTAATCAATGTGTACAGCATTCTTGTACGTGTAGTTTCACTCTCCATCGGTGGTCTCTCACACATGCTCACACACTCTCTTCCAAGGTGTCTTTCTCGCACACATGCTCTCGATATAACCCTCCCTCCCTCTCATAACCATTTACGACTGTTTTCACTAACCTTTATCACAAGCACTCTTCCTCTCGCAAGTATACACACGCACAATCCCCATCGACCCTTTCTATATACATAGACCTGCCTACGTGTCTCCTGTACGCACATTATCTTTAGGCTTGTCTCTCACGCATTGTCTCACACCTCTCTTCCTAATCGAGGAGTATGATTCTAGCACAGCATTCTGTACGATGCCCCTTAAAGTTAGGTTGGATGAATAGTAATATCAGAGATAAAGGGGTTACCTTAGTCCGAGAACCTAGGGTTACAAATCCTAGCCGGATTTGTCAGTGGACATAGAGTCCTTCACAATTATGCTATCTTTGTCTGGTACGACTAGTCATCCATGGGTCCCCCTAAATGCGTCACGGGCCGACCAATGTGGCGCAGGACGGAACCGAACGAAGGGCCTCACCTCGACCCACCGGACCTCATGCGGTGACACACCCTCTGCCCCCACGTCTCATTATCTGCTCACACCCACACATACCAACACAGACACCACACACAAAAAAATATTCTCCTGGTGCCTCTGTCCACTCCCCCCTTGCATATACACACTCAAGGGAATCTCTCGCCGTGACGTCATATTCGTCTCTCTCTAGACCACTCTCATTTCTCGTGCTATCTCTCCCACGCCCCCCCCCCCCGCCGGCCCCTCTATCCATGCCTCTCTCGAATACGTAATACACACACATACCTCTCTAGGCCCTGCCAAATGCATCAACTACACATTCACACATGTTACATCACGTACCCCATTGATCTAAAAAGCCCTCTCTTCATGTTTATTTCGCATGCAACATTCCTTTTGAATAAAGTGTGGCCAAAAAAATATTTTAGAATTTCTACATATATACAACATTACAAAGTTATATGGAGGAGTATGAACGCTTGCATTGCATGGTGCCCACAATGATATTTATTCCGCACTGTGAATTTGTATATTTTTATACTATATATAAAGTTAGTCATAATAAAGAGAAACGAAGAGCATCTCTCTCTACATCGCATACCCCCCCTCTACGCCCCTTTCACGTACGCACACAAACTATCTCCAGGTCCTCTAAAAGTAAGCCCCCAGCACATTCACGCATGTTTCATCTCTCTCTCGCGATATATACAGTGACGATCATTGTATTTGAAGCGAAAGCACGATACGTACATTGGACTTCAGAATCCACTCATTACGGTCACCATTTACGTTTTGTGGTTATTATACTGTCACGGGCTCACCGTACAACTCTGTATTTGCTCAAGACACGACTAGTTGACCAGTTAGACGCTCCACGTAGCACCTCTAGTGTTGCATCACATTATCTCACTACCATCAGGCCCACATGTCGGCTTGTATCTACTCTACATCTACACTCTTATAAAATACTAGCAAGATGCCCATGCGTTGCACGGAACATCAAGATGCATTTGTATGAGTAGTTTATCTTGTGGGAGAAAAGGATGAACAAGGGAAGGCCTTATTTGCAAGTGTGGAGAGGGGTGTGGGTATGCACGACCATCACCGACTATGCTTTTTATAAGAGTAGGGATACAATGCACTCTTATAAAAAACAGAGTTGGTGATGATTGTGTGCCTGCCATCCTGCAATATAGGCTGTCCGATTTATATCTGACGGATAGGAAAGAAACTATGACAATTTTGCAAAAAGGTACCCACACACCTCTCCACATTTGCAAATAAGGCCTTCCCTCGTTCATCCTTTTCTCTCACAAGATAAACTAGTCATACAAATGCATCTTGATGTTACGTGCAACGCACGGGCATCTTGCTAGGAAGAATGAAAACAAACAACAAAAAATATTGGACGGTGGTTCGAAGTCATGACCGCGGGCACAGCGGACAAGGTGGCCTTGTATTGGAATGTTGGGCCGTCTGTTTTAACACACAGGAGCTGGTGTGGTGATTATACACACACACACACGCATGCACACGAACTGCATGCGCGCAACACTCACACGAACACATGCACCCACGCACGCACGCAACACTCACACGTACACACGTAGCCACGCACGCACGCAACACTCACACGCACACATGCACGCATGCATGCACAACATGACCAACACACACTCTCACGCTCAAGTGCTCAACCTACACGTGCATCCGCACATATCAGGCCCTGACAGACACATACACAACCAGGTGATTCCCGCGCATGAGGTGGAGTCTTTTCGCGCCTGCGTAAATTTCTGTTAATCTGACCTTTTCCCTATGCGAACTAATAGGTGGGACCCACAAGGAACGTGGTCAATTTAACTAGTCAACATGGTGGCACACAGACTATTTGGCCGATCAACAGAGTGCAATCCGATGTTGAACCGTGAGCAAGTGGCCGTATAATCACCGCAAAATGTATATAGTGACCGTAATAAGCTTATTCTGAAGTTCGGTGAACGTATTACGCTTTTCTCTCTGTAGGCCCTCCAAAACTACATCTCTACACGTTCTCGCATGTTACATCTAACAACTATGCAATACAGCACTACTACTACACTCTAACACAATAAATCATATGTGTTTTTAGTTTTACTAGATATCATATTGTTACTTAATTATTCAGTTTGCATACATTAAAATTGCCTTTGAAATGTATGGCCAGTATCATATACCGCGCGGGAAAAATCCCGCCCTTTCCTGTTTAATCGGGTTTGTATCGATGGATCGTGCGAAACAGCAAAACTATAGTACTATATACAGTACAAGTGACAGTTCACTGGGCCGTCGTGTCGTGTACTCCTCCGTCGTAAGAGTGGAGCGCTCGCTTTCATAAATCTTCTAGTCCCTTTCGCCGACATGTGGGGCATCAAGCTACCGGGTCCACGTGCCATACCGGAATACAGTGCAGAGCAGCCGGGGTGAAGCACCCAGTCATGGCGCCGGCGTAGTAATGAGCAATGAGGCGTCAAATCACAAAGCTGCACCTTTCCCGCAGTTAAGTTGGAGGGACGAAGTAATAATGCTAAAAAAAGAAGTTGGAGGGACGAAGCAACCATCATTTCACTCGTTGCTGAATCCGCTTCTCCCTCATCTTCTTCAAGTTAACCACGTGTTGCTTCTGCCGTTGTTCTGCCTCATGTGGGAAGCGGATCGGCTTGGTAAAGCACTGACACGTGGGACCGCATGTTAGCAAACCGCCAGGACAACGTCCTCTAAAAATAAGAAACCTCCCCCGCCATCCGCGCGGCAAAATCACCTCCTTTTTACTAATCTTGATTCTATAATTTTTTAGATCAATATAATTGAGATTTGTATAGATAGCACACAGGAGCAAAACCAAGTGGTACGGTTAAGGGCATCCACAATGTGTAGCCAAATGTGAAAATAGCTTTTGGCATCGTGGGAACCATTGTGGACGGTGTTGCCAAAGCCAAAAGGATGGAACCGAAGCTCCCTGATTGATTGATTGAAGGAATAGAAAAATGCAACGTCTCTCCTCTTTCTCCCGTGCTTGGACGCATGTACAGTATAGAGGACAGAGTCTACTCCCCTGTCCCTTCTATCACAAATCACAAAGCAGTGAGGCGTCAAATCACAAAGCACGGACGAAGCAACCATCATTTCACTCTTCGCTGACTCCGCTTCTCCATCGTCTTCTTCGAGAAACCATCTCACCGCACTAAGCTGGACGGACGACGCTATTGTGTACGAGTAGTACTAGTACATTTACGCGTCCTTTGGTTCAACGGACTTCCTGGATGCAAATAAGGCGGTTGTCTCGGCTTGCAGGCGGCACTTGCGAACGACTTACCGTGGTCTCCCTCAATGGTGTTCTCCGTCGAACGCACTTCGCCAAACCACAACGTTCGAGATATCGTCGACGTCACCGCAATGGGGAAGGAAGTCAAATATAGTTACTACCTCCATTTTTTTGTACACAAGGCCAGTATATCAAAATTACAATTTGCAAAAGGCCACTAACACTAATCGAGGCAAAATTGATGGGGTTTGCCTCGTACTAGCAACCAAGGACATTAATATCCCCTGCATGCATGCGGAAGTGAGAAGGTTGGTTTGCATGGCGCTGCATTAATCAAGCGATGAGGAGTGAGATGGTTAGCTCTTTGGGCTTTGGAGAAAAAAATACGCATTAATTGACACGTGAAACGAGGATTTGTATCGATTAATCCCGCGAAGGAAAACCCCGCCTTTCTTTTTTAACACTAGTACTCCTAGTACGTAGTACTACGTACTTATCCTGTTTGGGTCTAGGCCTTGCATTGCCATACTTCGCCACACATTTTTGCCAAGCTTGCCTAAAGTTTTCAAAATGAAAAGGAGGTACACTTGCGCACGGCTGTCGCGGTCGCACCGCACCCTCACACGGTCGCTCCTGCACGCCGCGGTCGCACCGCACCCTCACATGCACAGTCGCTCCTGCACGCCGCAAACCCAACCAAGGGAACGCACCCTCACTGACACGTGCTGTCGCATGTGAACAAACCAAACTCAGCCATCCTACCGCTGACACATAATTTTCGTTCATAGAGTATGTTTATCCAACCGCATGTTGGGGAGTATCCGTACGGCCTGTGTGGTGGTCTGTTGGGGAAGAAGAAGAGGTGAGGAAGAAGGGTTAGGAGACGTAGGATATTCATCCAACTGCCTGAAATGGTAGACTGACCCAAGTCAGGCGACTTGCATAACAATATATGTTTTTACACAGCAAAAGATCCATAAAAACAACAACATAAAGAAAAACTATCACTGCTCGCGGAACGAGACGACCTCGTCGTCTTTGGCTGCCAGCGCGAACCAGCCGTAGCTGCCGACGTGTGTCTCCGCACCGTGGTTGTCCTCGGCCTCCAGCTACTCGTTCACGCGGAGCATGCGGGCGCTCTGCACGGACGAGAGCACCGCCCGGTTCAAGTCGAGGACGTCCGGTTCCGCCTGCAGGAGGGCCTCGATGGCAGCGGCATCCGCGCGCTCCGCGTCGAGTCGAGCCTCCGCCGCCCGGTTCAAGTCCAGGACGTCCGGTTCCGCCTGCAGGAGGGCCTCGATGAGAGCGGCATCCGCGCGCTCCGCGTCGAGTTGAGCCTCTGCCGCCCGGTTCAAGTCCAGGACGTCCGGTTCCGCCTGCAGGAGGGCCTCGATGGCAGCGGCATCCGCGCGCTCCGCCTCAAGTTGAGCCTCCGCCGCCCGGTTCACATCCACGACATCCGGTTCCGCCTGCAGGAGAGCCTCGATGGCAGCAGCATGCACGCGCTCCGCGTCGTGTTGAGCCTCTGCCTCCCGGTCCTTCTTTAGTATCGCCAGGTTGAACCGCTGGTCCGCCTGCACCATGGGGGACTCGGACGCCGGCACGAAGTCGATGTCCATCGTCTCATACCCATCGGGGGCCTTCTGCGTCACGACCTCCGCCATGAACATTGGATCGGCTTCCTCCTCCTCGTAGCTTGGCTCCAGAGAACACGGGGATTGGCCTGCCGCAAAGCGAGCTTGGGAACTAGGGGACCGACCGCCGCGATTTCTGCGCGACGCTCCGGCGTCAGCATCTTGTAGTACGTGATCTTGCAGCGCACCATGGCTTTCCGGTGAACTAGGGGACGCTTGATGCGGGCTAGGGGATTGAAAGGTGGGGGAAGGGGCTGGAGATTAGGTGTGGTTTTAGGGCAGTGGCTGGCGTAGGCCGAGAAGCGAAAGTTCTGGTGTGAATAGTGGTTCCGGTGATGACCGGTCAATCGGTTTTGACTGTACATCGCTCTTGTCGCGTTCGTGTTGCAGCCTGGCATGCTGGACCCTCCACGTCGCTCACCTAATGGAACGCGCTTCGTCTTGCGTTTTGCTCGCTTGTGGGACCGTAGTTGAGAGCAAACTGACGTCCCTCCCCCTACCCCGCCCGTGTCATTTTATGCGGAGTAAATAAAAACAGAGGGAGTATACTATGAATGAGGATCCCTGACGTGGCCGAACCCATTGAGTAACTAACATGTGGGGCCTAGCAAGCATGGGGTCCGCCAGTAAGTGACCGAAAGGGAGGGTAAGGCAGGGATACGTATGTGAAAGGAGCTTCCAATGATATAATTTTCACATTATACATCTCATGTACTATTAATCTTGTCAATAGTCAATGCGGTTTTGAAAAATGCATTAGAGCATGGTTAATAATATAGCCAGTCGATGGCTATAAGGAACTGCAATGTCATCTATATCCATCATCTATTATATGCACTCATACAGTAGTGTGGGCTATAAGGTTGGCTATTTCCCGCAAAAAAATTATAAGGTTGGCTATTGTATTAGTACTTTTTTCCATCTCCTCTCCATCTCTTTCTTCATATTTATTGTACGTATTTAACTAGGAATGCTATATAGCTAGGCTCTTGCATGAGAGCTCACTCCCCTTACTTTTTCACATCTCTCTCCTCCACATAGGCCCTATATAAATGGAAGGAGGGAGTACAACTATGAGCACTGCATACTCTAGTACAGATGTTGTCAGTACTCCACTAGTACTATTGGACAGGGAGCTTAAAAAAAGTTACTATTGGACTGGCTATACGTGGCGAAATCCTAGTAGGAAGAGCATGCGCGAGAACAAGCACATTCACGTGGTTGAAAACAAATTGGAAACCATCTCGAGTACAAATCTAGGAGTACATACGAATCTAACAATATTGATTGGGCGTTGTTGAATGTTGATACTTTTTTTATCAAAGTAGAGATACTTTGACTACACATAAAACTTATATGTAAACTAGAAAGGATAGGAGGGAGTATATTGTACGTTCAAAAACGAAACGAACATTGAATACCCTTTATATATGATTTGCGGATGCTATGATCACCGGTTCAAAATTTTGAATCCGCCTTAGGTATCACACATGCCCCCACTCGTTCTCTCTCGATTTCATCTCGGGGTCCGGAGATCGATTGAAAGAGGACTAGGGTGGGTACAATACGTTCGTTTCGCTTATGAACGTACAATATACTCCCTCTGATCCCCACAGACCCCCCCCCCCCGCGGGTCATTTCTATCATAGAAACAGACCAAACCTTTATCTCCTTGCACGACACGCAATTGATCTCTGAACATCAATCGATCTCGTCAACATGTGTCGGGGCATGAACCGAATGGGATGTCAAAACTAAGACGCGAAGCGACACGTAGTGGAGGCAAAGTGAAACTTTAAACGAACCGTTTGTTTGTATGCATGTCGGACAAATTACAAATAAACATTGGAAATACAAGCATGGTCTAGGCCCACATGCGAATGATACTCGGCGGAATGTTCAAATGAGGCATGCGGGAGGATGGACTCGACCGGAGGGCGACATGATCGATGGAGAAGAGGGTTGGAGAGGAATGAGAAATAAGCAAACGCCACATGATTATACTTGAACGGCTCAAATAAACAATAAGTTGTCTCGCTTGGCCTACATAGTGAAAGGCCTAATGCGCAACGCGGAGCACTGACGCTCGAATATGGCCGGGAAAACAGGGAAACCGACATGTGGGGCACACCTGTCGGGACGACGTAGCGCAAACTAGTCCAATGGAGGAGCTGGCCCACGACCTCCTCGCCACCGGCAACCGTTCATGTGGGTCGTGGGGGCCAACAACGTGGCGCAGCTCCAGCACCGCCTCTGGACACGGCGACCGCGGTGAGCGACACGCTCATCGTCGCTAGACACGGTCGGTTTCAGTGTGCCGAGGGTGGCGTTAGTGCTGTGGCACGACCAACAGTATGTTTGGTTTGTGCCCAAGGTTGCCCCATCAAAGCATTGGGTAGCCAAAATTTTGGTTGAGGTTTTGGTTGCCCATGATTTGGCCGACATCGGCAAGAAAAATGAACTAGAGTTGGCTAGAGTTCATTGGCATGCCAAAAAAATGGCAACCATCCAAACAAAGACCAATCTTTGGGTCATGACCAAAATTTTGGTAAGGTGCACTTTGGCCACAATCCAAACACACCCCAACACCCGGCTCGTCGAGGATGCACGGGGCGCCGGGACGCGTCCGCGGAGTGGTGTAGCGCGGCCAACTGCATCCTCAGGACCTGAGACCATGCCGGGTCGTCTTGCTTTTTCAATGACATGCGTCGATCACATGTGAGCAAAGGGCATCTCCAACGTTGCCACGACCGCAGCTGACTACCCTGGCATAACAAAAACCCTCGTCCCTCGCGCCGTCGCGCGGTGCGTTCCCAGCCGGCGCCAGCTGCCTGCATTCATGTCGTCCGTCCGTATGCCGTCGTTAAGAGGCTCGGTGCCCGAGGAACCAACTCCGGCGACTTAATGACACACCAGGACGCTTGGACTCACCGGAATGCGCTACTTAAAGCGGCAACGCCCAGCTAACCTCCACACCATAGCACATCGTCCTCCTACCTGGCACCACATCCGCCATGAGCGCAAGCGCGAAAGCTCTGCGGGAGAGCTTGTCTTCAGGGATAAAGCTCGAGGTCGCCGCCCTCGCTCAAGTCGCCGCACAAGCGGTGGCCACGCCGGCGGCCGACGATGGGAGCACCGTCAGCCACGCGTCCTACTTGCCGTCGTCCAACGTCCAGCACCCCCGAGGTCGGGGACTCCTCCAAGGATAAGTAGGGCATGGGAGCCGGTAGGGCATGGTGTGCCAACTGGCCAGTCCGTCTCCCGTGTTCTACTTTTCCTCGCCGGAGACCGCACCTTCACTTCACGGGTCTTGAACCCCGCCCCCGTACATGGAGATCACAGATGGAGCACGTCGGTCGCTGCCGTAGAATAGGTTTAGGGTCGGGTTTCTTTTATTTTTCTGTCCTATAAAAGTTTGAAATGTAATGAAAATCTGTCGTGTTTGCATTAATCTCGGCCGGTGTATATGAACTTTCACAATAATATAGTATATTGTAGGAGTAATAGCAAGATGCCCGTGCGTTGCACGGAAGATCAAGATCTTGTGGGAGAAAAGGATGAACGATGGAAGGCCTTATCTGCAAACGCACATTCACGCATTTCACATCTTTCTACATCTACGGGAACCTACGAAAGGGTTTACGTAAATTGCCTCTCTCACTCCTCCCCTGATTTTCATGGTGGTGGACCCCTCCCTCCCCCCAATCTACAATCAACAGCTCACACGTTTCACATTATGTTAATTACGTAACTGGGACTACGTAGGTGTAGCATTACTCGTCCTAAAAACCCAACTAAGCCAACCTCCCAGCATATCGCGCGGGAAAAGACCCGGCCGCGCCGTTTTAGTCGGGATTACCGGATTACTAGTAGTAGTATCGATGGATCGCGCGAAGCAACATGTTTTTTTTTGAGAGGGCGAAGCACCTAGTTTAAAAGGAAAAAAGGCGGTACACTCACAGCACCCCTGTCGCGGTCGCATTGCACCCCACACACGTTCGGTCCTGCACACGGCTCACGCTTCGGCTTGCCTCTTCACTGACACGTGGGACTGCACTTGGAGAAACCGACCATGCGCCAAACTCCCCCGCCCACCGCGCGAAAATTCTCCCCCCCCACCCAAAAATTCCCCCCAAATCCTAGATTCAACCGCCCTTCGGCCAACTAGCCAATAATATTCCCCAAACCCCCCTCCCCCCCGTCCCCCTCCACTCCATTCACTCCGCCAAAGCCGCCCTCCCCGCCACGCTGATACGTCGGGGCCGCGGTTCGTCGAGGGGACGCCCGGCGATCCTCTCGCTCCCACAGTACGCTCTCGTAGACTGTCGTCCTCTAGCCGCGCCGCCACCGCTGGCGACGTTCTTGTGGAGGCGCACGGCGGTCAGCGCCGCCACCGCTGGCGACGTTCGTGTGGAGACGCACGGCGGTCAGCTTCTCCCACGGTACGCGCATTCTAGACTGAGGCCCCGTGCATGTCGGTGTAGCGCTGAATGTTAGCTGATAGACGCTGTTAATCTCACTGTTTGCCGAAGTAGTTTACAGTCAATATGCTCTGCTTAAGAAGCTTCCTTGCCCTGTTCTGCACTCAATCTGCTTAGCTGAGATGGCATGCCAAGGCCGATTAGTTGCTAAAATATCCTGCCATATATTTATTGTGACGTAGATTGCCATGGTCTAGTAGCCAATCTGTTAGGTGAAATAGCTCTACACCGTTTTATACTCGATCTTTGTTGCTGCGATGGCCTTCGATAGTTCGATGGCTGTGTGCTCGGCCTCATTGACTGCTGAAACAGCCTGCCATAATTTAGCACTCAAATCTGTTTGCTGAATTAGCTTTACATATATTTCGTTACTTAGATCTGCTCGTCCAAATATCTTGCCATAGCTTTAGACATCGACCTAGGTATTTTCTTCTGGACTTCATAAAAAAGCATATATGTTTTTCCTGTAATATCTAGTAGAAGAACTAATTTGTATGTCTAACAGATGGACATGACTTGGATAACTTCTGCTCGAAGATTCTCCGCTGCATATGTCGAGGGGGTTGAAAACTTCATGAACTTTATCAGAGCTGAGTACGGTGGTCCGAAATCAGATGTGCTCTGCCCGTGTAGCAGTTGTATGAATTCAGTTACAAGACCCCAGTCAACTGTGCAAAATCATCTACACTTGTATGGGATGTCGGTCACATATACTAGGTGGGTTCATCATGGTGAAGCTGTGAACGTCAATGTTATTGACTACGTGGAAGCAGCAGATCACCATCTTGATCTGCCTGATGCTCAGGTGGAGAGGAGGAGGAGGAGGTGGTGGCGGAGCCAGTGAGTTTGACCAACATTGAAACAATGCTACGAAATGCTCGTGCATTCCGTGAACTTTCACCTGCAGAAGAAAAATGGTGGGCCCGCATGTTGGAACAATGCAACGTGGCTGTCACCCCAGGAAATAAGCTGTCAGTATTCTCAGCTATGGTCACCTTTCTTCAGGTGAAGACATCTGAGCGGATGACCAACAAATCATTCGATGCGATGTTGGCTGCTTTCCGCAAAGCTTTCCCAGATGCGTCTGAGCTGCCACACACCTACAGTAAAATGAAGAATTTCCTTCGTGCAGTTGGAATTGGATATGATATGATCCATGTTTGTAAGAATAATTGTGTTCTGTTCCGGAAGGATTATGCCAACTTAAGTGAATGCCCGAAATGCAAATCATCAAGATGGAAAGATGGCGATGCTGTGAAGAGGATTCCTCATAATGTTCTGAGACATTTTCCAATTACACCAAGATTGTAGAGGTTGTTTCATGATGCTGAAACAAGAGAGGATGTACTGTGGCATTCTAGGAACCAGGAGTACAGAGATCAGAATGTAATGAGCCATCCATCACATGGTAGTGAGTGGAAAAGCTTCAATCAGAAACACGAAAAGTTTGCTGCTGACCCGAGAAACATTAGACTTGGCTTAGCTTCAGATGGATTTAACCCATTTGGCCACCAGAGCGCCACATATAGCATGTGGCCAGTGCTTGTTATCCCTTACAACATGCCTCCAAATGTCTGCACCAAAGAATCAAACTACATGATGGCCTTGCTCATCCCAGGTCCAAAAAGTCCTGGAAAGGATTTTGATTTGTTCATGGAGCCTCTTGTGGAGGAACTTCAACAGCTATGGAGGGGTGTTCTCACTCGAGACCTATATAGCAGCCCACCAGCTGATTTCTTTCTGCGTGCTGTTATAATTTGGTGCATCCATGATTATCCGGCTTTGGGCACTATGTCAGGGCGAACGACACATGGTTACAATGCATGTGTTCGCTGTGACAGGAATCCGCTGTCATACGCAATACTTAGCAAGATCTGTTACATTGGACACCGCCGTTTCCTTGCCAAGGACAAGCCGCATCCTAGAAAATACCGAAGACATGTGTTCAATGCAAAGCATGAAAACCGTGATGCGCCAAAGAGGCTCACCGCCGATGAGTTGCAAGTGGAATTAGAGAAGGTCAGGCATATTACACCAGGAAACCATCCTGATAATGGTAGCGGGAAAAGGAAGCGTGGCAGGGCAGAAGAGAGATTATTGTTTACCCGCAGGTCCACTTTGTGGGACTTGGAGTATTGGAAAGATTTGGATCTGCGGCATAATCTTGATGTGATGCACATCGAGAAAAATATATGTGACAGCATTATCGGCACACTTCTTAATATTGAAGGCAAGACGAAAGATACCTTAAAATCTAGGATTGATTTGACACACCTGGGTATCAGACAGGATTTGCAGGTGCAAGATGAAGGTAAACCACGGGATATGGCACCAGCTGTGTACGTCTTGGACAAGGTAAAAAGAAAAGAATTCTGCGAGGTCCTGTCACGTGTGAGATTCCCACATGGATTTGCTTCCAACCCTGAAAGGAGAGTCAGTGCAGATGGAAACAAGGTACAAGGGTTGAAAACTCATGACTGCCACGTCCTACTTCAAAGGGTTTTACCTGTTATCCTTAGAGGATTGGGCCGCCCTGACTTATACAGAGCAGTTGCAGAGTTGGGACAATTCTTCAGGGAACTCTGCAGTAGAAATATCAGGATAGATGCTTTGGAGCGTCTTAGAGACAAGATACCAACTATCCTATGCGACCTTGAGAAGATATATCCTCCAGCCTTCTTTGATGTGATGGTGCATTTGGCTGTTCATCTACCTGATGAGGCACTACTTAGAGGTCCAGTACAGTATGGCTGGATGTACCCTATTGAAAGGCGGCTAGGCACTTTCAAGGGCTATGTTAGGAACAGAGCTAGACCCGAGGGTTCCATTGCAGAGGCCTACATTGCTACAGAAGCGTTGACATTCTGCTCAAAATACATTGAAACAGCTGATCAGCTTAGCAAAGAGGTGGATGAAGACAATCCCGGGCTCAATGTTTTCGATTATTCTGTTCGAGTTACAGGGAAGAGTCGACAAGAGGACAAACCTAAAGATTTGGACAAAATGGTTTGGTATGTGTTGAATAACTGTCCTGAGATACTACCTTATATCAAGTAAGTGCTAAGTACTGCAGCTTATACATCGTAATCTACTAAACTTGCAGCACATTCTTATATATTTAGATGTTTGACGCGATCACTATGTTGTGCAGCATCTACAAAAAGGAGTTACTGCCGCAAAATCCAAGAAACATTGACAAACTGGTTATGGCAGGATTTGCGAAATGGTTCAAGAGCCATGTAAGCTTTTGAATTGCACTGTCAGTTTTTTTAATATATTGAGTACATAAGATGATCAGCTTGTCTATTTTCTAACCATAGGTTAAGAAGATGCGGGAGGATGGGCAGGCAGTTGATGATGCCCTTTACTCACTAGCAATGGGTCCTGATACTCGGGTAAGACATTATGAATCTTGCGTTGTTGGAGATGTGCGCTACAACACCCTTGCACGAGACGAAGGCAGGAAGACACAAAACAGTGCCATCATGAGCACGGATACGTATGACAAAGAGACAACTGAAATGTATGCTAACATAACAGACATTGTTCAGTTGCAGTATATCTCCAGTTTCGAGGATCATCGGTGTGTGGTTCTGTTGTGCTGTCGTTGGTATAACCTGTTTTCCAGGATCGCAAAACCCAGAGCTGATGATTATTTCAAATCCATCAATGTCAAGGCGGTGTACCAGACCAATGAGCCTTTTATTTTGGCAAATCAAGCAACACAGATATTTTTCTTGGAAGACACATTTGCATGTAGCGATGACTGGAGAGTATGGCGAAGGTTTGAGCAGAGGAATTCGTTTAATGAAGTTGCACAACAAGATGATGCTTAGACTGCTCCTGATGTACAAGATAACACAGATGTTCCTAATATCTTTGAGAACCATCACGTCAATGACGCCGGCGAAAAGATTGCCTGTCGTGCTGTGGACATACAAGATTTGATCAAGAAGATGCCAACGTTTGAGGACGTTGAGGATGAAGAAGAAGATGACACCGTGGGGAATTACGATTCAGACTGATACACATGGTGAAGATGTTGACGCTGCTGCTGCGGATGATGATTACATTGCTTTTGTCGTATTTGCCTGTCAGAAGACGTTTTTTATCTACTATGTGAAATTGTGTTTGCTATGACAACTGAAACCTGATGAACATATTGTTTAGTATTTTCCTGTGAGAACATCACTTGTTATGTATGCTGATTTGTGTTTGGTGATTGTATGACGACTAAAACATGATGACATTGTTGTTTAGTTGTACTCATATTTGGCTGTGAAACTTGAATTTGATGACATAGTTTGTTGTTGGACTGCAATTTGCTCGATGTCTTCGAATGAGAACAAAGCTGACCCGACAGGGCCTCTGCTAATTTATTTATTTATTACCAAAAGGACCTCTGCTATTTATTTATTTATGAGCAAAAGGGGATACCCCTCCGTTAATAGAAATCATTAGATGTTCACAACAGTACGCCCAGCCTGCTACACATGTTTGATTTATTACTAGTTTCAGCAAAGTGCTCATGTCATAGCCACTGAATACATCACGAGTGCTACATACACTGCAAATAAACAGACAGTCATCCTACAGAGCACATCAATTTTTCCCATTATCTTCACAAGCTCTTTCATATCCTCATTGTTGTCAAGGCCGTTCAGCAGCTGTTGCTTGGCCATGATCAGAGGAACTGCATCTTTAACCTTCTGCTCTGCATCTTCCTCTTATGTCGTTCCTTCAGTTACTTGTCCAACACCCCAACCTGCTGGTATTGGGATTCCTCGGCTAACCAAATAATCAGCGTAGTTGCACTCCCCCACATCAGCAACTTCCCAGAAATACAAATCACACGAATCTTCCCTTTTCTGCACGAATCAAATTGGAAGATCATCAACCAAACTATTAAAAAATCAGCAACTAAAAGCAGCAGAACAACACTTAAACATATTATTACCCCCATGATTCGGGCATTTGTAGAAGACACGGCCAGGGTTGAGGATTGTGGTTGAGACGCGACGGATGATCCTGCGTGATTTGCAGCAGTGGCACCACACCAACGGCAGCGGGTTGCGATGAGCAACCGGCTGCGGTGCGCGTGCCCGCGGGGGTGTGATGAGACCCACAGGCGATGGTACGCGTGGCGACTTGGCGCATATTTCGTTGTTGCCTGCTGAAGAGCTGGTGGATGAGCAGCCAGCGGACATGGTTGTTGCGGCCAGAGCTTCTGATGCTAGGCAGAGTAAGTAGAGAAGAGGAGAAGCGAACGTTGGATATGTCAGTTTCATTACTTGCAGAGTAGCATAGCACCATATGTAGTCATAGTCTAGGTTTGGATTAGAACCAGCTACAGGAGCACGTCTCTCTTTTTCTACAACTCAACAACATCTCTTTACTGGTACACTAGCTTGTTCTATACGCCTTCTCAAGTCTTTGATTCCTCCACCTGACATCTGGGACCCACCGGAAGGGCCTCTGTATTTCGCGAAAAAAGCGTGCCCCCCGCTGACAGGTCGGACCCACCAGCTATCTTCGCACGCAAGGAAGTGCCTCCTTATTACGCACAAAAAAATGAATACTCCCCCTGCTAGCTGGAACCCAGCATAGTGGGAGGCTAAATTGTGGGCCTACCAAGTTGACGGGGATGGAGGGCTTTGTCAACTTAGTTAATATGAACGATTCTAGCTCCAGTTACCGTACGATGTTCATCCAACGGCAGTAGTGCTTCTTCAACCTCTGGTCTTCTTGCTCCAGCCGCCCAAACAAGCGCCGGTCGTGCCGCGCGCTCCTGCCTCCCATGGCCGGCTGTGATGCCGCGGAGGTCTCACCGCCCCCTACTACTCCCACCGCTGGCCAAGGCATCCCTCTACTCACCCACACCCCCTGTTATTCTGCGGCGACGGCAGCCTCACACCGCATCCGAACCAGTGAACCCTCGTACTCCTCTTCGCGTGGGCATCCACTGCCGCGTCTTCCCCAGCTCTGCATCATCTGTCGGTTCAATATCCGGCGTATCTCGTAGTAGGGGTCCTAAGCTAGGCGTCTTGGAGCGATGGTAACATGGACACGGGGTTTTACCCAGCTTCGGGCTCTCTTGATGAGATAATACCCTACATGCTGCTTTTGAATGTATTCATATGGGTGTAGTACAGAGTACATGTATCTACCACGAGATTGTAGTAATGAATATGAGATTGTCTATTGACTAGCCTCGCCTCGGTTTATATATGCACCGTAGGCCTAGCGTTTAGAGGAGCCCTTGTCTTGGGCGCCAAGTCTTGTAGAATCCTCCTTGTATGCGGCATGGGCTGTCCGAACTGGCCCATGAGTATACGGCCACGGAGGTCCTCGGCCCAATCTAACTGATCGGGAGACCGTCAGTAGCCTCCTGAACCGGTCTTCAAGTTGGGGACGCTCCTCAATTCTTCCGAACTGTTCTTCATCTTCGGTCGTCGGTCTTGAAAACTGGTTCAACAAATCTTCTTATCTTCGATTTTGAGGATCGCCGAAGTACATCCGAAGGGTTTATATGTCAGGTATCCGAGGAGCCCCTTTAAGTTATCGGCTTTTATCAATGCCTTGTTATTTTTAAGCCCACCTCGGGTTCGAAGTTGTTCCCGGGCGGCGGTGTCCTCTTGCATCCGAGCTCCAACGCCGGACTGCATTTCGAGGTATCTTTGCAGCCGAGCACCAATGCCGGACTGTATCCGAGCTCCAACGTCGGACTGTATACAAGGTGTCATAGATCACCTTGGCTTGAAGAAGTTTAAAGGAAGTTAGCCGAGCTTAACGCTGAAAAGTTCTCTATGGAGCCAGCCGCTCGCAGCCGAACTTTATGGCGTACTGCCTCCGAGGTGATGCACCACCTCGGGCTCGGGCTGATTGTTTGATCATTTTATTTCCGATTGATGCAATTTATTTACTGACGAGATATATAGCTAGTAGCCCTCAAGGTGTCTGTTGGCCTAAAATCCGAGATGCACCTGAAGGAAAATATGAAACCGCTGATCCTAGTAGCTTCTGAGACTCAGGTCGTGAAATCGGCCTGAGGATCAACTCCTAGCTCGGCAGCATACATAGGAATAGAAACGCAGTGTAATATATTAGAGGTAATAGTGATCGGCGGACGGGCCCCTGAGAGAGGGTCGTGAGAAGTCGCCGCGATATATCAGCTTGATGCCGGATAATTCCGATATGGTACTTATTGTCGTCCGAAGACGTACTTGTCATAGTTCGGTTATGCCAAACACTGAGCACTTTGAATTTCCTGCATTGAATAGGCAATGAAGTAGCCCCCGAGCCACTGGTCGGGTGGCAACACCAGATCAGGGGATCGATGTGCCCCTTTAATATTTGTAAATAATGAGCGCAAAGCCCAGTAGCCCCTGATACGTCTCCAACGTATCTATAATTTTTTATTGCTTCATGCTATATTATATTCTGTTTTGTATGATTAATGGGCTTTGTTATACACTTCTATATTATTTTGGGACTAACCTATTAACCGGAGGCCCAGCCCAAATTGCTATTTTTTTTCCTATTTCAGAGTTTTGTAGAAAACGAATATCAAACGGAGTCCAAACGGAATGAAACCTTCGGGAACGTGATTTTCGGAACAAACGTGATCCAGAGGACTTGGACCCTACGTCAAGAAAGCAACCAGGAGAGCACGAGGCAGGGGGCGCGCCTACCCCCCCCCCCCGGGGCGCGCCCTCCACCCTCGTGGGGCCCATGTTGCTCCACCGGCGTACTTCTTCCTCCTATATATACCTACGTACCCCCAAACCTACAGAAGCATCCACGAAAACCTAATTCCACCGCTGCAACCTTCTGTACCCATGAGATCCCATCTTGGGGCCTTTTCCGGCGTCCTGCCGGAGGGGGCATTGATCACGGAGGGCTTCTACATCAACACCATAGCTTCTCCGATGATGTGTGAGTAGCTTACCTCAGACCTTCGGGTCCATAGTTATTAGCTAGATGGCTTCTTCTCTCTCTTTGGATCTCAATACAAAGTTCTCCACGATTCTCATGGAGATCTATTCGATGTAATCTTCTTTTGTGGTGTGTTTGTTGAGACCGATGAATTGTGTGTTTATGATCAAGTTTATCTATGAACAATATTTGAATCTTCTCTGAATTATTTTATGTATGATTGGTTATCTTTGCAAGTCTCTTTGAATTATCAGTTTGGTTTGGCCTACTAGATTGATCTTTCTTGCAATGGGAGAAGTTCTTAGCTTTGGGTTCAATCTTGCGGTGTCCTTTCCCAGTGACAGCAGGGGCAGCAAGGCACGTATTGTATTGTTGCCATCGAGGATAACAAGATGGGGCTTATATCATATTGCATGAGTTTATCCCGCTACATCATGTCATCTTACTTAAAGCATTACTCTGTTCTTTTGAACTTAATACTCTAGATGCATGCTGGATAGCGGTCGATGTGTGGAGTAATAGTAGTAGATGCAGGTAGGAGTCGGTCTACTTGTCAGGGACGTGATGCCTATATACATGATCATACCTAGATATTCTCATAACTATGCTCAATTCTATCAATTGCTCAACAGTAATTTGTTCACCCACCGTAATACTTATGCTCTTGAGAGAAGCCACTAGTGAAACCTATGGCCCCCGGGTCTATTTTCCATCATCTTAATCTCCCGTTAACAAGCTATTTCTGTCACCGTTTATTTTGCTTTCTTTACTTTTAGTCTTTATTATAAAAATACCAAAAATATTATCTTATCATATCTATCAGATCTCACTTTCGTAAGTGACCGTGAAAGGATTGACAACCCCTTTATTGCGTTGGTTGCGAGGTTTTTATTTGTTTGTGTAGGTGCGAGGGACTTGAGCGTGGCCTCCTACTGGATTGAAACCTTGGTTCTCAAAAACTAAGGGAAATACTTACGCTACTTTACTGCATCACCCTTTCCTCTTCAAGGGAAAACCAACGCAGTGCTCAAGTGGTAGCAAAAAGGATATAAAAAAGGCGCCGTTGCCGGGGAGTCTACGCAAAAGTCAACATACCAAGTACCCATCACAAACTCTTATCACCCGCATTACATTATTTGCCATTTGCCTCTCATTTTCCTCTCCCCCACTTCACCCTTGTCGTTTTATTCGCCCTCTCTTTTTTCCGTTCGCCTCTTTTTCGCTCGCTTCTTGTTTGCTCGTGTGTTGGATTGCTTGCTTGTCGTTATGGCTAGTCCTTTATCTACTCCTTTGTCTCCCGAGTTTGAGGTTCTTCACTTCAAACAAAGACAAGGAGAAAACTTAAAAGATGCTTGGTTTAGAATGATGGAATTTTATCGTAATTGCACCCTAGAGGTGAATTTTAGAATTTTGCTTCGCAACTTTTATGTTGGATTGAATATGTCTCATAGACAACTCTTGGATTGCGTTGCCAAAGGCAATTTTATTGAAATTGATCCCAGTATTGAGCATGAAATTATAGAAGGTATAGTGGGAACACTACCTCAACAAAAGGGGCCTCATCATACCCAAGAAGAAACGCAAGTTTTTGAGAAAATTTGCGAAGTAACAAAGATTTTACAAAAATCTCTTGAACCTCTTAAGAGTGTTAGCGGGAATCTCCACCGCATGAATATGTTGATTACCCTTTGTAATAAGCGGTTGGACTCTTTAGATCTCAAAATTTCCGAATATGAAGGGAAACGTAAAGAACCTCCCGGATTCGAGCATAACTCCGGTAAAAAATTAAAGACCCAAGATGATATTACCTAGATCTATCCTTGCTTTTATGCCTAGCTAGGGGCGTTAAATGATAGCGCTTGTTGGGAGGCAACCCAATTTTATTTTTAGTTTTTTGCTTTTTGCTTCTGTTTAGGAATAAATATTTGATCTAGCCTCTGTTTAGATTTATTTTTATGTTTTAATTAGTGTTTGTGCCAAGTTAAACCTATAGGATCTTCTTGGACGATAGTTATTTGATCTTGCTGAAAATTCCAGAAACTTTCTGTTCACGAAACAAATTGTTAAAAATCACCAGAATGTGATAAAATATTGTGCAGGTCTTCCTATTTTGGCTGAATTTTTTGAGTTACAGAAGTTTGCGTTAGTTATAGATTACTACAGACTGTTCTGTTTTTGACAGATTCTGTTTTTCGTGTGTTGTTTGATTATTTTGATGAATCTATGGCTAGTAAAATAGTTTATAAACCATAGAGAAGTTGGAATACAGTAGGTTTAACACCAATATAAATAAAGAATGAGTTCATTACAGTACCTTGAAGTGGTGTTTTGTTTTCTTTCGCTAACGGAGCTCACGAGATTTTCTGTTAAGTTTTGTGTTGTGAAGTTTTCAAGTTTTGGGTAAAAGATTTGATGGATTATGGAACAAGGAGTGGCAAGAGCCTAAGCTTGGGGATGTCCATGGCACCCCAATATAATGTAAGGACACCAAAAAGCCAAAGCTTGGGGACGCCCCGGAAGGCATCCCCTCTTTCGTCTACTTCCATCGGTAACTTTACTTGGAGCTATATTTTTATTCACCACATGATATGTGTTTTGCTTGGAGACTCTTGTATGATTTGAGTCTTTGCTTTTTAGTTTACCACAATCATCTTTGCTGTACACACCTTTTGAGAGAGACACACATGATTCGGAATTTATTAGAATACTCTATGCGCTTCGCTTATATCTTTTGAGCTACATAGTTTTTGCTATAGTGCTTCACTTATATCTTTTAGAGCACGGCGGTGGTTTTGTTTTATAGAAACTATTATTCTTCATGCTTCACTTGTATTATTTTGAGAGTCTTAAACAGCATGGTAATTTGCTTAAATAGGAAAATTAATCCTAATATGCTAAGTATTCGAGACTAGTAAAAACTTTCTTATGAGTGTGCTGAATACTAAGAGAAGTTTGATGCTTGATGATTGTTTTGAGATATGGAGGTAGTGATATTAAAGTTGTGCTAGTTGAGTAGTTGTGGAATTGAGAAATACTTGTGTTTAAGTTTGCAAGTCCGTAGCATGCACGTATGGTAAACGTTATGTAACAAATTTGAAACATGAGGTGTTCTTTGATTGTCTTCCTTATGAGTGGCGGTCGGGGACGAGCGATGGTCTTTTCCTACCAATCTATCCCCCTAGGAGCATGCGCGTAGTGCTTGATTTTTGATGACTTGTAGATTTTTGCAATAATATGTGAGTTCTTTATGACTAACGTTGAGTCCATGGATTATACGCACTCTTACCCTTCCATCATTGCTAGCCTCTTCGGTACCGTGCATTGCCCTTTCTCACATTTGGTGCAAACTTCGCCGGTGCATCCAAACCCCGTGATATGATACGCTCTATCACACATAAACCTCTTTATATCTTCCTCAAAACAGCCACCATACCTACCTATTATGGCATTTCCATAGCCATTCCGAGATATATTGCCATGCAACTTTCCACCGTTCCTTTTATCATGACACGTTCATCATTGTCATATTGCTTTGCATGATCATGTAGTTGACATCGTATTTGTGGCAAAGCCACCGTTCATAATTTTTCATACATGTCACTCTTGATTCATTGCCTATCCCGGTATACCGCCGGAGGCATTCATATAGAGTCATACCTTGTTCTAGTATCGAGTTGTAATCATTGAGTTATAAATAAATAGAAGTGTGATGATCATCATTCATAGAGCATTGTCCCAATAAAAAAGCGAAAGGCCAAAAAAGGGGGAGGCCCAAAAAAATTATAAAAAGGGACAATGCTACTATCCTTTTTTCCACACTAGTGCTTCAAAGTAGCACAATGATTTTCATGATAGAGAGTCTCTTGTTTTGTCACTTTCATATACTAGTGGGAATTTTTTTCATTATAGAACTTGGCTTGTATATTCCAACAATGGGCTTCCTCAAATGCCCTAGGTCTTCGTGAGCAAGCAAGTTGGATGCACACCCACTTAGTTTCTTTTGTTGAGCTCTTATGCATTTATAGCTCTAGTGCATCCGTTGCATGGCAATCCCTACTCCTTGCATTAACATCAGTCGATGGGCATCTCCATAGCCCATTGATTAGCCGCGTTGATGTGAGACTTTCTCCTTTTTTGTCTTCTCCACAAAACCCCCATCATTATATTCTATTCCACCCATACTGCTATATCCATGGCTCACGCTCATGTATTGCGTGAAGGTTGAAAATGTTTGAGATTACTAAAGTATGAAACAATTGCTTGGCTTGTCATCGGGGTTGTGCATGATGAGAGCATTCTTGTGTGACGAAAATGGAGCATGACTAGACTATATGATTTTGTAGGGATGAACTTTGTTTGGCCATGTTATTTTGAGAAGACATAATTGCTTAGTTAGTATGCTTGAAGTATTATTACTTTTATGTCAATATTAAACTTTTAGCTTGAATCTTTCGGATCTGAATATTCATACCACAATTAAGAGGGTTACATTAAAAAATTATGCCAAGTAGCATTCCGCATCAAAAATTCTGTTTTTATCATTTACCTACTCGAGGACGAGCAGGAATTAGCCCCCGAGCCTTAATGTGGGCACGGGTGGCCGAATTAAGAATCGAAGTCCGTTTGACAAAAAAATTTGTTGTGTTTAACACAAACTTCTCGGAAAGAGAATAAAGATCTCTTAAAAAGCTAAGAGCTGGTTGAAATCCGAGCTCGCCAAGGTAGTCCCCAAGGGGTTTAAAAGATGGAATGCAGTAAATGGATTTTACTCGCAATTTTTATGTGTAATGATTCTATGTATCCAAGTACTTTACATCATTAATGCTCAGATCCACATTGTACAAAACTTTGTTGACCGACCATCAGCTTCAACCTCCTCGGCCAGTAGCTGGGGAGTGTTTGTCCTACTTTATAAAGCCTTTACAAGGGCAAAGTTTTACGGCAAACAAGGCAATCTGGTCATACGGTTTTATAAACAAAGGTACACAGAGAGATATGTTATATTACTATTTAATGTAAGAAACATCTTCCAAAGAAAATAGTCCCGCTATCGGTTCCTTTCCTTGGGTCATCATGCTGATCATGATCATGAAACCTCAACTCCGATCAATGTGGGAGGAAAATATGGAGGGTTTAGTTTTGGGAAAGTTCCCGGACTATGTGGTTTATAGCGAACCAAAATTTTCACTTTCGTCATTGCCGACCAATGTGATACTTTAAGATTGCTGATAACCCACAAGTATAGGGGATCACAACAGTTTTCAATAAGTAAGAGTGTCAAACCCAACGAGGAGCTAAAGGTAGAACAAATATTCCCTCAAGTTCTATCGACCGGCGATACAGCTCTACGCACGCTTGACGTTCGCTTTACCGGAAACAAGTATGAAACTAGAAATACTTTGTAGGTGTTTTTGGATAGGTTTGCAAGAATATAAAGAGGACG